>NC_034596.1:32781518-32841249 GCF_900095145.1 Mus pahari
AGGAAAAATCTATAGACAAATTCACAGAGAAATTCTGCCTGCCAGGTTTGACTTATTTCAGATTTTTTAAAATGAAATGTTACTTGGTACTATTTTTAAGTATTTAGATTTTGTTGTTTTCTATGTGGTTTTTCTTTTTTTTTTTTTTTTTTTTTTTTTTTTGAACCCCAAGCACAACCATTACAAAGATGGTACAGCTAGCCCTTTTCTAATTTGCACTGCTGCTGAGTGGCCACAGATGTGGCAAGATGTTGGCTTACTCTCAGTGGGGTGGCAGGATCTCCCTTTGGTTGAACATCTGGAGGTGATCCCCAGCAAAGTCAGCCTGTTGCCTTGCTGGCTAGAAAACAGGAGATGAAACATCTGTGTGACAGATAAATGCAGAAGCCTGTTTGCATCTCTGCTGAGCTCCCATCTGTAAAACACTGAGTGCTGTCCATCTGACACCAGGTGAGTCTCGGTGGTGGGGACTCCAGCCGAGATAAAGGGGAGTGATGTAGCTAGCTTCTTCTCTCCCTTTAATCTGTGCTCTTCCTCATCTGTCATTGTGCCCCTAAGTCTTTATACTACTTTACTGCCATTGTACAGACAGTGAGAAAACCGCAGGCAGTGAATGACCATTCTGGGTGTGGGGTTACCTATGCACAAACATGCTTATAGGATATCTGTCAGGTATTATGGTGGATGGTCCAAATTCCCTGTCTTCAAGTAAAGGATTCAACTAAACTCTCCAGTTGTTAACTATACCTCCTAGGGTTATAGGCAATCAATAATTTTGGTGTTTTACATTTCATGATAAAACCATATATTCTATTGATACATGATATAAATTAATTAAATACTGTTTGAAGTTGTATTGCTAATTTTAATATATTAGCACATGAAGCTCATTGCTATCAAAGTTACATTGCTTGGTTCCAACGCCATAAATATAGTGTAAGCATAAGTGTTTTTCATTATAATAGCTGAAATTTAAATTTAAATATTTCCCGCAAAATCCTTCATGTGCTTCCCCCAAACTCCTTCATTTATCACCAATTAACAATGGTGCCAAAAAAATACCTATTTTTGATTATTTGATGATTTCCTGACATTGTGGAGGAACCCATAAACATGGGTGTCCTGACTTAACTGTTCTGCAAAGCAACCCTCAAGCAGCTCATCCCTGTTTAAAAAATCGTCTCTCAAATTTTAAAACATTATACTCAGGCAACCTGAAACCTGTCTTGTTCTTTCCCTTTTCTTTTAAATAAATGTAATATTCTCCTTTTCGAAAATAAGACCTTCCTCTTAAGCTCCAAGGAAACTAGACTTAAAAATAATGATAAAAATTCTGTCTCAATTCACAAATAGATTAGGTAGGTACTAGCTGTTCTCAAAAACAACATGCAGAATTTGGAGGACTTTCAAATCAAGAGGTGTACTTAGAGAAGCACTCCAGTCTCCAGCTAGAAGACACCCTGCCGTGTCGCTTCTGTGCATCTCAGTGGAATCTCTAGAGCCAGAATTAAGGAGCCAGACAACCAGACAATGGTGTCTCTAAATATTAGTTCATTGTTGACATAATTAAATGTCCAAAATGCCATATATCCTCTCGTACTGGTTATGTGCATTAATCTAAAAGACAAAGCAAATTTTTGATAAGTTAATTTTTATCTTTTTAATGCTCAGTGATTATCCAAACAATGCCTGCCATGAAGACACCTGGTTCTCAGAACGCCTTAACGTTCCAGTGCCTCTTCCTTTCTAGAAAGAAGGCTCAAAGCATCCTCCTTAAGCTACTCATTGAACTGTGTCAACAAAAGGAATATGTTTACTGTGTGCAAATCACATTTCAATAAAAAGCTTGACCACCAACTGTAATATTGTTCCAAACAGAAAAGAAGGCCTGCTTCATAGTGGACGGAGATGCATATGAGGGAGCTGGGGCAGAATATGGGTGGCTTGGTTTACAGCGAAGTTCCTTTACGGATAGTGAGGCAGGTGCTAGAATGTGTGCTGTGGAAACACCCTACTACTTGCAGACAACCATTTTATTAATGTAATGAGGAAAACAGAACTATAATGGTGTCTACACATGCTGTGACTTGCACAGGGATTGTATGTTTACAGAGCTCTGTCGCAATCATCCTCTCAAGCCAACTTCCCTCTAAGTCCCTGAATTTGTTCACTAGAGAAGGATCGGGCACAAGGTGGAATACTCTAGCCAATATTGCAGTACTCACAAATAGTTACACGAGGCTTTAAGCACCTCCCTTGGAGGGAAGAGGACTCAGTTTTACAGTTCATGTGGTGTCTGTGTTCTACACAACCATGTGATCATTATCAGTTTATAGGTCTATGGGTCATTCAAGGAAAAGATAATGCTTTCTCTATTGTCACTTATGTTATATACCACAATCATTGTAAATAGGCTAAATCTTTTGTGGCACATCATTATTTCTTATGTACCAACACCAATTTTGTAGCGTTAAAGGTTTATGGCTGAATGATGCGATTATTAGTGAACGGGTGAAGGGATATGTGGGGTAGAGGATTGTAGATCTGGGTGGGACTCATTCTAGGGAAACTGGAATATTTTAGAACAAATGATATTTCAGGATCCTATGAGCACTCATGTTTGAAAAGCATATGGAAATAGCTAAGGGCTACAGAAAAAGTGGAACAAACTCAGGGAGTTTAAAAGCTACTCGAACCCTAAGAAAGAAACTGCTGGACATTTATTGTTCTCAATGCAATATAACACTTAAGCTATATTAAAAACTCCTTATCAAAACTTAGTTATTTGAGTCTGTCGAATGAAACTCCGTGTCAAAGTTGAGAGGCAACCATATTAGTTAGCAGTGGTCTCTTTTTGACCAGCCTGGAATCAACATCAGTCAAGCTAATCCCACGGTTGTCTTCCCCCAGATAATTCCCTTTACCCTGCTCTCTTACCTCATAGTCCTATTAGGCTATTTTATTTTTCATTCAGTAAAAGTGCCTCTGAGTAGATTAAAAGTGCAGATTGATAAATAAAGGTTGAGGCCCTCCCTTGACTGTGCATCAAGGAAAGCATCAGTGGAGAATTTATGAAGAGTAGACATTAATCCACTGGAAGGGTCATTTAGCTTCATTCCCAAACCCAAGATTTCATCATATCTAATAATAAGGCAACAAGCAATTTTCTGTATATTATAAACCATCAAGTTGTAATTACACATTGAAATGCTTTTATATAAATTTTGCATGGTGATGTCAGCTGGTTTTGTAGCAGAAGTGGATTTAAAAAAAAAAAAAAGCACACTACATACCTACTAGGATCTACTTATATTGACCTAATCATGTCAAAACAGAATCTATTTAAGAGAAAAGTCAAAGTTTCTTTTATAAACTTCAATTGATAGATAAATAAGTGAGGGGGCTTTTTACTGTAATAAAAACTGCCTTCAATGTGTGCGAATTTTTTGAAGATACTACCCATCTAATGGGCAACATGTAATCCTAAATTGGTGATTAAAAGACTCTGCATAGAAACAAGCTGTCAGCGGGATGGAGAGAAATGAACCCTGACAAGAGTAATGCCTACTTTCCTAAATGAAAGCACTGTTCAAGTTTCTGCTCATCAGCTTTTTAAGACTTAAAACAAGGCATTTTCCATCCACCCATAGAGGAGATGCCAGCATTTGCATTTCAGTAGAACAGGATAAAGTGAGTCAACTCTCAGCCTTGGGCTTGCGCAGAACTCCTGTAAGAAGACGGTCTGTCCAACCTAAAACATGGTCATGTGGCAGCATGCATTCAAGAAGGAAGCACAATGTGACCCGGCTGCAGCTGAAGTTGGCACCACACACACACACACACACATGTATGATGAGCTATCTGCAAGCCGTGCTCCAACAAGACACCCGTGAGTCCCACCACCAAGGCCACATATGAGGACTGGCAAGCGTGTGAGTACCTGAATGGAAGGCAATGTGCAGGAGGCTAAACTGTGGGGAAATAAGGCTTCTTCATGGCAAATCTAAAGCAACACACACACAAGAAATCACAGGGTGACCTTGCTTTTTAAAGTATTTGTCTGTTTTGCTCTGATATGTGAGATCTGTAGCTTTGTGACATAAAACCTTCTGCTTAGTGACAGGAACTCGACTGAAATCACTCACACAACAGTGGAGATCAGACTCTAGTTCTGTGGACAGGAAGCAATGGCAACTTGCTCAACTTGATGAAATCCTTGGAAAATTAATATTCTTGGTGGTTGTTGAAGGGATAAAGCATAGAAAGATGCTGGCATGGAGAGTTCGGCTCATAGTAGACACTGTATGTAAAAGAGATCTGGTCTATTTACATATTAAGCTTATTAAGCTAGAGGAACAGACAATGGGGAGATGCACACCACAGAAAAGAAAGCAGAAAATTACACCAGGAATGATAGATTCAAAACCCAGGTCTGAGATGGGTACAGGCTTTAAATTATGCTTCAGATTTTCATCTCATAAGTAATCAGAGACAGTATTATGCTTGTTATAATAAACCTAATGTGAATACAGATTTGCTTATGAATACGAGCTATGGCTTCATAAACAGTGATATTTTAAGATATACATGTTTATAGGATTGGTGATCTTCAAATAGTTTTGGTAAAATGCATGCTGTTTCCAGTAATACAAATAGTAATCCTATATTAGCACTCAATTCAGGAAGGAAATACACACATGTCACATTTGCATGTGACCACTAAGATGAAAGAGTCTCTCCCGAAATGCTAAGGAAACTCCTTACTTGTTCAGCTTTTAGAGTTGAACACAATTATATTTTGCTTTACTTGTCATAAGAGAACATCTACCTGCTTTAATAAAGCAACACAGCACATCTGTTTGGCCTTCAATTTATTGGTCTTGTCTTAGACATATCTTTAGTATGATAAAATAGTACTCATGTCAAAATGCCTAAGTATCATGGTAATAAATAAATAATAAATGCTTATATCTAGGCTGAACCTTGACATATATAAGCTATCATCTCTTGAATTATATTTGTTTTTAAAAATGTGTTGGCTGATATCCAGCCAAAAGGGATGAGTAAGATATTTATCATAGAGCCAGAAAAAAAAAAAAGGAAAAAGTGAAAGAACAGGAAAAAAAAGAAAAGGTTATAGACACAAAATAATCAAGGGAGGTAACTAATCAAATCTCAAATGTTATTTCCTTCAAAACATTCAATTTCCATCCTCTCGGCTTTTGTTCTGATGTTGAGTAGAATGTATTACTATGTGAGTTGCCCTCTCTTCCTCCCTTGAAGACACTGGACAAGGAATACTGGCTCTAAGGCAGTGTCTACTCAAAGTGAGAATTTGGTGGTGGTCTGCTTAGTATAAGGGGAATGGCATGTGAATCCAAATATATATTAAACTCCAGATCACATAGATTTCATAGGATGAATATTTTAAAGGCAAATGTTAGACAACGTATGAAAATTTTCAGTTAAATCTGAAACTCTTGGGCACAAGTCAATGATATTTTATTAAAACTATAACAAAATGGTGCTTCTGTGGGTTGGAGGCCAGGGGACATTAGAGATCTGATGTCTCAACATCGAGTAGAGTCTCAAACCTAAAGGACATTCAGGAAACAACACACACACACACACACACACACACACACACACACACACACACACATACAAGGACACGACTGCCTATGTGTACTTTTGTTAAACTCTATCTAAAAGCTCCTCCATGTGGAAAATGACTGTCGTGTGTTTCTTTTTAACTAGATCACTGTTTTGTTGTCCTGGGGGCGGGGTGTGTGTGTGGTGGGAGACTGACAACATATAAGGCGGGCTCAGGAGAAAATTGCTCATATCTTACTATTTTTTGGTGGTTGTGGCAGGTCTTTTATAATTTTGTGAAAATTTCAACAACTCTTTTGACTCCTAACAGGGGAAACAAAACCCAGGTGAAACAAGGTAAGACTCAGTGGCTCTCGGAGAAAGAAAGCCTTGTTTGTTTCTTTGTTTGTTTGTTCCTCAAGCTTTGTCAAAACACTGAGCACCATAGTCTAAATACACACACACTGGGGATAAAAATGCACAATTTCTATCTTTTAAAGCTGTCAAAAACACACAAAGAGACGAGACAAGATATGATTTCTGCATGGTTAAGCATCTTTCTGTGGAACTAAGTGTTCATACTCATGAAGTGAATGATAAATCATTCTGAGTGAGTTTTCTCTCTGTCTTGGAACTCTCTTTTCTTTAAAGCTGCCTCATTAGTTGCTGGCAGACACTGCAATAAAAATTTTGTATTTCTGGTAGTCCTTGATCATTTATATCATAACTATAAGAGGCAAGTAATCTTGGGAGATACAAATACCCCATGCGAATGGCACTGAAACAGAGACAATGGGTAGTTAATTCACCAGGTAGGATTAATAATATTATACTATGTGTTTCATAAGTTTGGCAAAAATTCAGTGCAAAACTTTGTACCAAGTACATAAAGTAGAGGTTCCTTCTAAACTTTCTAAGGATTATTGACAATTCAAATGTATCGTTCAGGTTTTTTTACCGTGAAGGTCAACTATTGAACTCAGTACTGCTTTAGAAATAGCTTTATTTAAAAACAAAAACAAAAAACAAAAAACCAAAAACAAAAAGCAAAAACAACGTGTGGGGATCTGTTCTCTCCCACTCTCATGTGGGTCCTTGGAATTGACTCAGATCATCAGGTGTGATGGCAAGCATATTTCTGTGGCTCACCTTGACAGCCCGGGTAGATTTAACTAGGTTCTCATTTTATACTTTTTTCTCTAAGGACTCAAGGGGGATAGGAGCTATAAAATGCTCAGAGTCTTAAAGAAAAACATATTTTTAGCATGCCATTTGCACACCTACATTTTCACATATGCTTTTTTTCCTGTTATGACTGCTCATGAGGGAGGAGCATGATCTGAGGATGCCAACTGTTTTTTTTTTTTTTTGTTTTTTGTTTTTTTTTTCCAGTTGGAAAGAATTATATCAAGGTTCATCTATGATAGTAGAAGATGACAAAATTTCTGTGCTTATTTCTTACTAATAACTATTCTAATGTAATGGACAGAACACAAAAGACATATTCTCATGCAGAAACTTAGTTAATCTTGGCATTTAAAGCATAGCCATAACCCAGTGAAAAGTAAATATCCTTATCACCTTACAAGAAGGGTGAATGGTAGTCACTCACTTATTGGTGGTTCTATAGGAAACACTTCAAAGTACAATACAGGTTCAATATTTCCATTAGTAAGATTTTTCTCCATTTCCTTACACAACTGAAGACAGCTAAAATATTTTCAGAATCCAGAGGATATCCAGTGTGTATATGCCACTTGATTAGACATATGGAATACATATTTGGAGGAAAGCCAACTGGAGACCTGTTTGAGTAATCTAAACACCCGAGCTGAGAGGAGCTAACATCCAGAGATCAGCTTTACACTTTGAAGTTCTCTGGCCTTCATTTTACCTAATTAAGACAAGATTTAATAATCAAACCACTGTATAAACGTATACCTCAAAGTATAGGCTTGTTTCTAATTTGTGGTAGAATTCTTAACAGATTCCAAGGAATCAGCCCCACATGGGAAAGGCTGCTGATAAGATTTGCTCTGCCTCGTGCTCAAATGCAAATGCCTGCTTTTCATCTTAGTTTTATCCTGAGACTGAGCTTCGCATCCGCCTGTCAAAATCTCTAGTGTGATACCAAATAGAAAAATGTAGCATTAGCATCCCATCTGAGTCTGGAACAGTGGCAACTCTGGGTCATAAAATGTGAACACTGAAATATTCTACAGTTATTCATATAAAACATGTTCTCTTACAGGGACACACTTAGCTGATTTATGAACAGCAGGATAAGTACACTCAAGTATTTTGATAAATGTTAAAATGAACAAGCATACAATGAATACACCCCAATATTAGTTTTATAAGAAAACCTAGCTTCAAGACAAAGACTATAAGGGCAAAAACATGATTGCAAGTCCATCATCCAATGTAAATCTCATGCAATAGGCAGATTTGCAAAAGGGATATGAACTCATCTTAAGTTTTTCCACAAAGCCGCCAAACAAATAAGCCTAGCTTTGCAACTATAGGCTGAACCTGTGCAGTCAACCTATGAATACTGCAACAGGCAAAGAAGGGAGTTAATTCCTTCCAGGAGAAATTGATTTGATAGAAATTAAATTAACAATCTTTGAGAGACGCTATTGCAGCCAGATGACTGAGAAAGAGGATACAAGAGCGGTTCTCAACCTTCCTAAGACTGCGACCCTTTAATATGGTCCGTCATGTTACGGTGACCCCCGAGCATAAAATTATTTTTGTGGCTACTTCATAGCTGTAATTTTTGCTACTGTTATGAATTGTAATGTAAATATCTGTGTTTCCCATGGTCTTCGGTGACCCTGTGGAAAGGGCTTTCAATTCCCAAAGGAGTCACAGTCCAAAGTTTGAGAACCATGGGCCTAAGCTCTAGAGAAAGAAGACCTAAAAGAGCACAATCCCATCTCACTAGCTCAACCCACACACCATGCACTGTCTCCAGAAAGCAAGGGGCTAGCCTGGACAAATTTATTTCTATTATTGCTCAATACTTCTCAGAACTTTTTAGTTCATGACTCCATCCTTCAGTGGGATCCAAGAATAAAAGAATCCAAGATTCAGGGAATGTCACAGTAAGGCTGGCACAAGATGAAAACCCCACACTTATTGACATGAGGTAGACGGAAAGGGCAGTGATGGCTTCTGCTTCCACCAGAGCTTATTTTGTTGGGCCTTGTGTTTTGCACTGCAACAAAGCTTTGACGAAGCTGAGCTGTACATCTGTTTATCAGTGGACAGTAATGTCTCCAGGGCATGAGTCTATGTCACATGGAATAACACAGAGAGATCATTTTCCTACAAATTCACACAGCATGCTTTCATGTGCTGTTGGGTATCATTATAGCACAATCACTCTTTCCTTGTGGTTGGTTTAGTAGGAAAACTCAGAGTGAGTATGTTCTGGTACAGACCATAATTGGTTTTTCAGCCCATATCAGGGTTCGGGAAAGAAATAACCAGAAGTTTCAGGGAAACTGTTTCAAATGATTTTTGGAATGAAATAGGCATACTGAAAAATAAGTATGACCTAGCTGCCAAGAAATACAATGCTGGCTTCCACTGTCCTATCTGCCAACACCTGTGTCATCATTCTGACTTGTCAGCCCACACATATACCCTGCATCACAAATGAGGCTTTATGCACACAGGACTTATGTGTCTGTGAATTAAATAAACACCTCCTCAGTCTTAAATCACGTTATTAATCCATGATCTCAACTTTACTTCAACTGTTTTGTGAACGTAAAAACAATGAGAATAGTGATATTGTGACCCTGTCCTTGGACCCAGAGGGCTGGGCAAGGACAGTAATATTTGCATTATGTCCAGTCCCAGCCTTTTCCTCCCATCTCCAGTGAAGAGAACACTCCTTCGGAAACCAATGCTTACAATATTTAACTCTGCTTCTTGGCTTACTTTGTTCATGTGGATCTGCTGCTGGTATTGTTTCTGCTTCTCCAGGAACTGCTGGTGCTGCTGCTGAATGACCAGCTGAGCCAGTGTGCTCTGAGGCAAAGGTGCAGACTGGGTTCGATTCAGGGGTCGGTGGCGGGGCAATTTGTGGGTACCTCTAATGCCTGGTGAAATTCTTTCTTTTGTTGCCAAAGGAGACTGAGGGTGTAATGGAACTCCACCTGAAAAACAAAATGTCTATGTGAGTGAACACAGTGTGAGTGTGTGAGAGTGTGAGTGTGTGTATGAGTGTGAGTATGTGAGTGTGAGTATGAGTGTCAGTGTGGATGTGGAATGCAAGTGTGTGTGAGAGGGTGCGTGAGTATTAGTGTGTAAGGGTGTGTAAGAGTGTGAGAGTGTGAGTTAGTGTATTTATGAGTGGGTGTGACTTTGTGTGTGAGAGAGTGTGTATGAGGGTTTAAGTGTCAGTGTGTAAGAGTGTGAGTGTGTGTATGAGTGTGAATGTGAGTGTGTGTGAGAATGTGTGTATGAGTGCAAGTGAGTATGCAGATGTGTGAATGTGAGTGTGTTAGTACATATGAGTGTGTGAACGTGTGAGTGTGTATGAATGTGAGCATGACTGTGTGTGTGTGTGTGTGTGTGTGTGTGTGTGTGTGTGTGTGTGTGTAAACAAAGATTCGCTGATACATAATTTTAAGAGAACTCAAGAAGCATTTTCCAGACATATAACTTAAGAAGGCTTGCCTGGGAGGGGAAGATGCAAAAGCCTTGACCTTGATGTCTGTGCTGTAGAAGCATCAACCGGCAATGTGCATTCTGTTCTATACCAAGGGTCCCTCCCAGCTCCACCCCACAAACCAGGAATACATAATGATCATAACTCCACCCACAGTGTCAAAAGTTTGACATTTGTACAACCACAGGAATTACTATGATACTTCTGAGTTAAATGTCAAACTGCAATGTGCATTCTGTTCTATACCAAGGGTCCCTCCCAGCTCCACCCCACAAACCAGGAATACACAATGATCATAACTCCTCCCACAGTGTCAAAAGTTTGACATTTGTACAACCACAGGAATTACTATGATACTTCTGAGTTAAATGTCAAACTGGATCACTGATAATAGTCTTAAAGGACCTGAAAATAATATTATTAATTACCAGCCACAAGAAGCTTTTGCTGTCGCATTTGTTCCTTCAACAGTAGGTGCTGCAGGAGAGCCTGGTGGCTGCTGTTGGGTTTTCCTTCCATTGCTACATGAACGTGGCTGGAGGACGCTGCAATGCTACTGCCATACTGACTGGGCAGAGGAACACCTTGTCTGAGCATCTGTGTCTCACACTTCTGCTTGTCTTTGAGTGAGTTAGAAGCCTGTGTCAAGAAAGAATGAACATGTTAGTCCTCCTTATCCCTGTCAATGTTAGGACTCTAGTTATTATGTAAGTTTCTTGTGCCCAGTGTATATACTGAGGAAAAGGGATAACATTGTTTTTGTTTGTTTGTTTGTTTTCTGAAACAGTTTCTCTGTAAAGCCCTGGTTGTCCTGGAACTCACTCTGTAGACCAGGCTGCCTCAGAAATCTGCCTGCCTCTGCCTCCCAAGTGCTGAGATTAAAGACATGCACCATCACTGCCAGGCTTAATACTGTATCTTTTATACTACAAGAATTAACAAAAGATGCAGTTGAAGCACAGGAAATAATTTAGCAATTCTCTTTATCAATGCAATAAGGTATCAGTGTACTGGGCATAAGGAAAATTAGTGTTAAATATTAAAAATGAGTGTAAACACAAACTTTCAACTATACAGGAAGAACAAGTTTAAATGTTTTGTTGTAGATCCTGGTGGTAATGGTTACATAAATAACAAAATATACTAAAAAAATAATGTTAGGAAGTAACTAAGTCTTCTTACCAAAGAATGGGAAGTAAATGCATGCATTGATTGGCTTGACTCATTTCAATCTACAGAACAAAATAATCATATTGCAAACTATAAAGTCATGCAATTACTATATATCAATGTAACAAAAAGTCAAAATAAATGTCTTCAAACTTGGAAAAATGTCAAAGGCTTCAAACTTGGAAGATTACTTCTAAAATACTTAAAAAGGCACTCTATGAGTATGATGTAAATTGGAAAGTTAAAATGTATTCAAATAAAGGCTATCATATAGATGAAGATAAGGCAGTCTATAATTCTAGAATTTTAAGAAAAGCACAAAATATACATTCTTACCACACCTCTAATTTTTCATAGAGCTATATGTTTCAAATATTTAAGTTTAAGATAAAAATTCTCTCACTCGGTGAAAGCTGGGACAAATAGACAAGAATTTGATTTAAATATGTATTTTCTATTAATTCATAACAGATCCCTACATCTCTGAATATTAAAAATGACAACCCAGATACTTTTGTATAATAAAGTAAATGCAAGTGAAAACAGATATCAAATAAAAGTGTTATTAAGAACTTGAAAGGCATGGCAACACAGTAATGACGCCATAATAATTACATCATCAAGAGCAATAATGAATTATCCTATTCAAAAAATTTAATGAATGGTGGTCATTTTGGTATTACAAAAGCAGAAGTCTAATGCCTCAAAATTATGTGGCATGTTTCTTTTCAAAACTTACGTTTCATCTTTCAAAATTGCTATGCACCAGGGAGGCAAAACAATTTTCAGTGATGGAGAAATTGAAGGACAGAGAGGTAAATGGTTTGTCTGAGTCACAGACTGGGTCAATCCAGTGTTTAATATATAAGTGATGCCTGGCCCAGCCTCTTTTCCTTAAAATCTTCTGCTGTGCACTTGGTGTGTGTTTGGGGGGAAGGGGATATTAGAGATCCTTTGGCTGGCCAAAGGTAAGCTTGAGAAATTATTTGTGAAGGCCTCATCCACACCAAAATGGGAGCAAAGAAAAATGAAACTAATCCAAACCACACTGGTTTGTTCACCCAATGGCACCAAACAGTATTGCTATTGAAACATAAAACGTTCTGGCTTTAGTATGATCCTTTGGGGAAAGAATTTCTTTGACTACGTTGAAAGTGGTACATGTGTGAGCTAGCAAGATGTGGTGGGTAAGAGCCCAGAAAATGGTGGCATCAAAATGTCAGTTGGAGTCTCACAAAAGTACAGAGGTTGGCATTTATATAGAATTAAAATAAATGACAGAGGAATTAAAAATACAATTTTAATAAGTGAGGATTTAAAGACCCCCAAGTCTCATTTATGCTTTCATTTCTACTTCCATTTTACATTTCATTAAAATCAACTGTTTACAAATCCTTGGAATTTCAAGAGTGTAAATGATTTAGGATTTTCATGCTTTGCATTTGTAAATCTTAGATCATAAAGGTCACATCCTAAATCTGCCTTCTCTTCACATACAGTATATGATCATAGAAAGATGACATTATATTCTATTAGTAATCCAGATGTAATATAATTTTAGATCTAATAAAAAATATCTGTCTCAAAGATATATGTGAGTCTGACATACAGCACTTAGGAGAAGGCTTGACACTGAGTGCTGACACTGGTGGCAGGGTGGGGACAGCCTTTACTTCCAGTATCTAGCATCTGACTTCTATGTATGGAAGGTTTAATTTACTAACATCTGTGATGAATTATCCTGTGTAAAGCTGATTAATATTTTGTAACAAGTAAAATACATATTATTTTAGAGAACGTATATAAAATTATTTTTGTCTTCCTTTATACTAGGACAATTACTCCTCCTGAAGATCCTATTTCAGCTGCCAAGATTTTTTAAACTAAGTAATTCTATTGAAGTCTCCTGGGAATAATAAAGTGTTGCACTTGGAGAGCATTCCAGATAGGTATTCTTCACCACAGAATGAGTGAATTCCCCAAATAAAGTCCCTCACAAAACCATTTCTATAAACACTTTTTGTTATGTGTAACAGGCT
This sequence comes from Mus pahari, assembly GCF_900095145.1. NCBI lineage: Eukaryota > Metazoa > Chordata > Mammalia > Rodentia > Muridae > Mus > Mus pahari. The sequence continues at coordinate 32,795,004 of NC_034596.1, forward strand.
GAACCTCTAAGCTCTGGCCTGGGGGATGCTCAGGTCTGCCACTCACTAAAAGGGTCTGAATGCTTGGGATTTCAGACTCCTAGGAATAGCTTCCTCATCTGTAAAAATAAGGACCATAATCTCTTGTTCACAGGGAGGATGTTGGATCCACCAAAATTGTACATGTGAAAACTGCTAGATGTTTTCTTGTTAAAAATTGTTACCCAAGTAAGTGATTTGTATATGATCACATGGAGCAATTCTGTAATTTGAAACTAAAAGCAGAAACCAGCAAGCCATGCCAGGGATGCTCTTGCTAACAAGGTTCTCAAGTCTAACGATGTAAGTAATACAAGTGAGATCATGTACAAGGTGTCGCTTGCACTGGGTTAGGCTGAGGGGCGGGAGCCATGACTCACATTGAGTGGGGACGGCACTGCTGGAAGTCCCAGAGTGATATTGGGCAGGGAAGGGGAGGTATAGAGACTTAGCAGGTTCATGGAATCTTCATGAATTAGAATGCGCTGCTGTGGAACCAGTTGCTGTTAAGAAAATGAGAAAAGGAGATTCTCAAAACATTACAAAGTCATCAGTTTTCTTAGTAAACTTTCAAACTTCATAAAGCACTTTCTACATGATCACAATGAAGAAAATCATTAAGTACTTACTGTTTGTTTCTATATTAAAGCTTTGTAGCATAGAATTCAAATGCAATATATTATCAGAGAGCTAAAAAATATGGTAACAGCATTTCTATGGTTACCATGAAAAATTCCTTTGAAAATATGGATATTTGAATATAATTAGTATGTTTTTCATTTATCTGGAAAATACAAGAATCACAGTTGGTGACTCTTTTGAGCATTGATCAATTTTCTCATACAACAAGGAGGAAGAATAATTTCATCAAAGAGTCATAGCTTTTACCATAGTTTTATTTCATTTACTGGGAGGAAACTCATAGGAGATTAAGCAACACTATATAAGTCTTCTATATTAATCACATTTTAATGTAAAAATATTAATAAACTATGGGTGGTATTATTTTACAATGCATACTTTCAAAAATAAATTTAAATTTTTTTATGAGAGCTCTATTCCACAATATACTCAATGTTTTGGCATCTCAGTGCTTTTTAAAACAAACACCTTTTTAATCCAACACTAAGAGAAATGTGTCCCTACATGTGGCTTACTGTGGTTGCTTGACTTACATCTTCTGTTTAACTCTTGCTCCCCTCCCAGAACTTTTATACAATAAGAGTTACAAAGGTCTTATTAGACTAGGGAACTCTGGCCTGATATGGTTCCCCAGGGTACAACATCCCGAAAAAGGATACTCCATGTTACAGTATAACACAGTGACTGCTTTCTTCCCAAACAAAAAGCATATGGGACTCCAATAATAGACCACCTCCAAGAGAGATATTGCACACACGGGCTTTGACTAAAGTAAATATAATAACTTGTCAAGCATGTTTGGGGGAGTTGTAGATTTTCCTCAGGACAAACCTGGGATATCAATTAACAAGGGAAAATATGTGCTACTGCAATGTAACCTCAGAATGTCAGTGAAGAGTGCTGTGCCACCAAAACACAGGATGTTATTCCAAACCGTTATCTCAATCATACAGCTGTTTGGAGATGAGCCTTGGCCTTAACATAATACAAGGAGAAGCTTAACGTGGAGTTTTCCTAGTGCAGCGTAGATCTCTACCTCAGGCTGTGTTTCTTCTTAAAAGAACATGTCAGCTATTCATGCATGAAAATCATGTGTTATGTTCAACTATTAATGCTCCATTGCGTTTATATGGCAAAATTGAAGCTGTCTAAAACCCCAAAGCATGAAAATTACTGGGAAAGATTTTTAAATTATAATGTATGAGGTTATAATTTTATTTTAGGAGCTATCAGTAATAGTTGTATATCTGCTCAAAGTAAAATAACAAGCAGCTATTTTGTTTACACAGTTGGCTTCGAAGTCAGTTTTAGTATATAGCATATGCATGAACCACAAAAGATACAAGCAAGTAATATAGTTTTATTACATTACTGGCAGCTAATACTCTTTGAAAATAAAGGAATAAACTATTCATATGTATTCATAGAAGAGAAAAAAATAGGAACTTTAATTGAGAATTAACCATTCAAGGTTGTAACTGTTTCCCACAGCAGTGAATTGACAGGAACTTTGACAGGAGAATGCCACAGGCTCAGAGACAAGGTTTTCTTTGTGAAACTGAGATAACTTTTTATACCCTTCTACCCACCCCATACATGAAGACAACACATTTGGGGGAAACTGAGTTTTTCCTCAGATGTGGTGGTGGAAACAGCTGTCAGGCTGCTCATGTGGGCTTTGTCTGACATGAAGGGGGTTGTGTTTATTCCTTTTGTGGGATGGCAGGCTCTAGAAGCTTAATATAAAATTCTTGTGGCTCCATCTCTCATGGTGGTATATGGAGGTTAGCATCACTAATATTCACAAACTACTTCATGATCATTGTTCAGATTGAGGGAAGAATATGAGGCATGCAGACTCCCAGTGGGACAGTAGGGTCATCTCTGCATGCATCCTACACTACAGCTGCCACCCCCCATCCCCCCGAGGAACAGAGGCAGGAGAAACAAGTAAGGTTCATGTTGTGCCTGAGAAACTCTAAAGCTTATGAAGAGAACAGAAGCGGGGAAAGTGGAGCCAGTTAAGAAGACAGACCTGGTGATCTTACAGACAGGAGGACATACAAACCACACATGACATTCCCTAATATTCCACGGAATGCAAGAAATATTCTCTGTCCCCATGCCTATGGCTGGTCTTCTCACAGTCATAAACTAATCATACGGCACTTGGGCACTACTTATTGCTCTCAGCTGTATATAAGGAAATATGCAGAGTCTACAGAGGTTTTCAGTGTTTCGGGTCATAACTTGAAGGAGACAGACATTTCCTTTCAGATTGTCCTTTTGAGCACAGCTGTCCCCAGCTAGGTTCTTTGTGGGGGTGGTCTATCTGTTCTGGGTCAATATAATAAAATGTAAACGTGTCTTCTCTATTGCTAGCCGCAGAGTGTACAGAGCCACTTGCCATTTACGTAGACAGTAACCTGTGCTCTCCCAGGCTGGTGTGCTCCTCTACCTCGGCGCGGTAAAAAGCTCTCAGGGATCTGCAGGAAAACACAGAACTTTTCCAGAAGGTGGTCTTGAAAGAGCTTGGGGCCATCCTTGGTGCTATCTTGCTGAGATGTCAACATATCACAGCTTAGAACATTGGACAGATGACTTCAACATAAAACGTCTCCATCCACAAATGAAAACATGTAGGCAAATGGACTAGAAGCATTCAGTTAAAGGCTATCACATAACCTTTATGATGCCATTAGTGATCAGCTCATCAGTATTAGGTAATGTTAGGTGCTGGGCAGGCAAAGAAGCCTGCACTTTCAACCACACATGCTAGTCAGTTGCTATGAGAGGGGAGAACCAGCATCAGTGGACTGTGGTGTCCACCATTATTGTATTAAAATTAAAGCTTTTGAATGATACAGAGATGTTTGTGTGAATCATGGGTAATCAGTGACTCACCAGGAACATACAGGAAGAGCCTAGGGCTGATGTAGGGGAGATGGTCACATTTTAGTAAGATCTTTCAAAACTGCATTTAACTTCTTTTTTTTTTTTTTTTTTTTCATGATTTTGTCAACTGGAAGGACATCTTGCAGATGAATAAAATATACAAAGACTGAAAAACATTTGCCTGTCAGAGGAGATATTCATTCAGCCATTGACAATAAGAAGCTACTGGTGTAAACAAAAGGCATCAAATCTCTCCAAAGATGAGGACTAACAAAAGTTAGAAGAATGGTCATGTCAGTGTTCTGGATGAAGGAAGCCAAAGGGGTTTCACGGACAGGTACAGTTATTCTGGCCAACAATTCGAACTATAAACCATAACTAAGCACACAGTACGAGCCTACAGAAGCCTTGACTGGAGTGGGAGCTTCCTGGTCATCTCTCATGAAGCGGTCAGAATGGTGTGGCTCCACTCCTTAGCATTTCTTGCTGAGGAACAGGACTGGGTAGATATCATGGCACGGCAGGCACCATGGAATTTATAGTGATTAAAGCATTTGTAAGTTATCGCTGGGTCCAAAACACATGACTAGTGGTAAAATGAGGTAAGAAACTTAATGACGTAAATGACAGTGTACCACTCATATTCTCTAAAATTCACAGGTGACAGGGCAAAAAGTATACACAAAGTGCAGGCAAAACTCCAGGAGAGCATGACTGCCCTGGAGACAACAAAAACAGAAGGGGGAGGAGCAGTGGACAAAGAGAGCGAGTAAAAGAGGTCTATAGGGAGCAGAGGTGAGCAATTCAGTGAATGTCTCTCTTACTGACTTTGACTTTAAAATTGCAGACTGTTTAAAAACAAGACAGCTGCATCTTAAATGTTCCCTCCTTGGTGGCTTTATATTTGCATATGGCTTTTTAAAAAGATTTATTTATTTATTATATGTAAGTACACTGTAGCTGTCTTCAGACACTCCAGAAGAGGGCGTCAGATCTTGTGATGGATGGTTATGAGCCACCATGTGGTTGCTGGGATTTGAACTCCGGACCTTCGGAAGAGCAGTCAGGTGCTCTTACCCACTGAGCCATCTCACCAGCCCCCTGCATATGGCTTTATTCAGAATAGTTTTTAATATACTGCATTCTTCTGCTTCCCTAGGTCCTCCCTGATTCTCCCTACCTCTTTACCGCCCTCCCCACTAAGTTCATGTTCTCTCTCCTATCCTTGTTTCTCCTTTTAATCTCTCAATAAAATAAAATAAAATAAATTTTAAGAAATTAAAATAATAATGGAAATCAAAACAAGGTAAATCAAAACAAAATCAACAAAGAGCCCAAGAAGAAAACATGGAGCACATTTTCTTTTGTGTGTGTGTGTTGGCCAGTCACACATGGGCATGAATGGGGCTTTCCCTGGAATGTGGTTTATATATCCAGTGAGACCCATGGGGGAACACTGGAAGGTGAAAATTTCATTTTAATTAAGTGTATGTGCGTGCATGTGTGCACATCTATATGGGTGCTTACGGAAGCCAGAAGAAGGTATCAAACCCCCTGGAGCTGGAGCTATGAGTGGTTGTACACCACTGAACATGGGTGCTGGAAACTAATCTTGGGTCCTCTGGAAAAACACCAAGTCCTGTTGAGTTGCTAAAAGCCCTGGGAACTGTCCTATAACTTTGCATTTATATTTTATAAAAGATCTCATTTTGCCACATTGGCTTATGCAACTATTGTGTCATCAGAGCTTTTTTTTCCAAGTAGGGTACAAGTTTTCATTGCTGCCATATAAACCATTGCTCTGAGAAACCCACTTAGACATGGAGATGGCATAGCCACTGTCATAAGGACTGACACAAACATCCTGCAGATGAGCCATGGGGCCGGCGCAAAACAAACGTCATTTCCGGTGATCTCAGAACACTTCACCCTTATGATTGGAATCGCCTGAAAAAATCATTTTAAAATATAACACCAGAGGCAGCCACTAATATTTAAATGGAAACAAACCAGCCACTTGGCTACTGTTAAGACAGCTATCAAGTAAATCTACTGGTATCTGGAGTCATGGTGCTGATATGCACGGAAGCATATTTGACCCCGCAGGCCCACAGTATTAACCATGCAAGCAACTCGATGGCTATGGACGCCTCTGATGGGAGCTGGAAACAGAAATGCTTGAGGTTTTAGTTCCCAACCAAGTTTACAAAGGAATAAAGTCAGTAGCTCCAACAGTCTGGATGCTGGGACGGAGCATATGTAAAAAATAGAAGGAACGGAACAGAAGTGGTCAGAGCAGATGGAGACTCGCTCTCCTGTGAGAGAGAGCTGCTGGCCCGAAGACAAACAACTTAATGAGTTTTCCCTACGAAGAGTCCACGCTGATGACAATAACAAAATGGACTCCTTTTCCATGTCAGAATGCACTACCTGCCTTGCACACACTGACTGGACAAAGTGGCAGGAACCAGTATTGCCACCTCTTAATCAATCAGGAATCTGAAGATTAATAGGAGTTTGGCGACTTGACCAAGCAGTTGGTTACATAGCAATGCTCAAGCGCTGTCTACAGACAGACAACTTAGATACCCACTATACTGTGTGTCCAGAGTTGCAATCTACAGTACATTCTCATTCATTCCTGCCTCTGCCTCATCTACATTGGGTGGGACTTGTGACTTATAGGATAGAACACAAAATCATTTTCATCTAAGGGCTCAAGAACTTTAGGTGTCCTTTCCCGGTCTCCTCATATGCAAATGCAAATAGAATCCCATTTATTTATATGTAGTCTGAAGGATTAGGGATGATATACTCTACTTACAGGCACAGCAGAGAGAGAGAGAGCATTTACACCTGCAGCATTTTTTTTTTAAGTCGGCGACTGAGATTGGTCAGGACTTTCTGTGTATTACGTGAAGACTGCACCACTAAGAGACACACTCAACTCTCTTTTCCTGTTCTTCCCATTGAGACAGGTTTGCAGAATATTGGACAGACTGGCCTCAACTTGCTCTATATCCCTGGCAGATTATGAACTTGATACCTTGATTCCTTTAAGATGAAAACCTACTTGTGTAATTTCATCAAAGCCAGGTATTCCATAAACGGCGAATTATATAACTGAGGGTTTGAGCTTCAAATACCGTAACTTTGATCTCTAAGTGTCTGCTGCTATGAAATCACATTCTGTGATCCATCTTACAGGGTAACTGTAAAAAAATAAAATCACACAACAAATTCTTAGCAGTTGCGCACTTGGCTCTGTCCACTTTCTCTAGGTGGTAATGTGTCACAGCTAGGATGCTAATTTGCTGACAGTCTGCCTCACTTCTACTGCCTCCTACCTATGCAGACTAAATCACAGGACAGAGCTCCGTGAGTGTAATTCAGCAGAAAACACGTGTTAGCCATCAGGCCTGTATTTTTGGTTCTGGGCCATAGAAAGGCTACCCATCGGTGCAGAAAGGTCTGCCCACCTGGCCTTTTGGACCACAGTTCAGGCACACAATTAATTCATTATGAGGAAATTCACTACTCGCTTTTGAACTGGCCTTGTGAGCGTTGGAAGTGGATGTCCTGCCACTGACCTGGAGAAATCCCTCTACCCTTTAAACTCCAGTAAATCACATTTCCTTCTGTTTTGTTTTGTTTTTCTTTTTTTGCCTGGTGGGGGTGGAAGGAGAGATCTGCAGTGACAGAGTATGCTCAACAGCTGAAAAGCAAGGAGATCCAAGCCTAGTTTGTCTGAATAAAAGGTTCAGAAATAAAATAAGTAAAATGTCTTGACTTATACGCTCCATTTTGGCTGTAGCTGTGCATGTATACAGCTACATACACACGTATATACACATACATGTTTAAAATTAGGCAATCTCAAAAATTTAGTAGGTCACAAAGAGCCAGAAGAGTAATAACCTTCCATTTCGCCATTTTGTTTTCACCAACACTTCTTCCTGGGTTTTATTATTATTATTATTATTATCATTATTTGCTGAGCAGTGATTGAATACATTTAGTAACTTAGCAACTCTCAAACCATACTCTTTGTCCTCCCGCCTGAACTGTAATCAAATCCAACATGTTGTCTTCACTCCTTTACTAAAGATGCCCAGACAGACATTTGAACTCTTTCTGAATCTAATAAAATGGGAGCAGGCAGCTAAGGACCCAAAGCCGAGTGATCAACAGCATATCTTAGAATTATCTATGCGGTTGAGCGTAGTGTCTTGCACTCTCATTTTTCTAAGGTACAAACAGCCCTAGGACTGATCAGAACCTATTCATCAGCGTTTTTGTGGTTAGTGAAATCATGTTAATAACTTACTATTTGTGATCAAATGGATTTTTTCTTGGAAATTAATTAAAGAGCTACAGAATATAGAAAATCACTCAATATGGGGATGTAATATCAACCCCTAAAAGTCCTAAAGTCCTACTTATATGTGTGATCATAAGTATTCATAGAATATTCGTGTATTTTGGAGGGTATAATAAAAACGAGTTAACAAGTGACAAGATACTATGAAACTGAAAACTAATGAGGGTCTTAGAGATTTGTATAGAGGTTGAATGTTAGTCTTGAAGTAGCTCAAAGATGCTCATAAGCAAGACCCTTACCTTTGCTACTAATGTTCCCTTGCATATAGATTAGAGGTTTAGACGCTAGAAGATGATGTCCTATTCTAGGTATGATTCACACACATTCTGTGCAGGCACCTGGGGTCTGCACGTATGGGGACACTTTAAGTCAAAAAGCTCTGCTGTAATACTCACAAACTCACTCAGAGTTTCAACTTTTCAGGCAGAAAAATCTGCCACTGTTGGAGTGAGGTGGGACACTCACCAAATAATTTAGTCCTTAGCACTGTGTGAGGTGAGGCTGGAGGGTTTGGAGTCGTCTCCTTGCTGAGCACTGGTCTTTGGCTTTTCTTGTTTTGTTTTGTTTGTTTGTTTCTTTCTTTGTTTGTTTTATCTATCTCGAGGTTTTTTGAGTTCATCAGAAACCAGAGGCCAAAGTCAAGAATGTGAGGCCTTTAAAGCTTCCATTTCCACTGCTTATATTTACACCTAATGATTTTTGTAATATCTAGTAGTTTATATGTGTACATGTGTGTTTGTGTGTGCATGTGAAATGTATTAACTGACAGAGCAGTGGAGGACATTTCTGTCAGTAAAGATGACTGTTTAAAATCAGGGGGTTATGTCAGGAGACAGTAAAGTGACTCCCTTGTGGGTAGAAGTGTTTGGCACAGTGTGGATAATGCCATGGCAAGAAAGCTACTGACATAACCCAATGAATGACAGATTCGACCAATGCCGCTTGCCCTCAAAGTACGAAGACTCTAGAATACAAAGGAAGAAGCAAGTAATATACATACCAGAAGTCATCGCAGCACCTCTCCCTGCAGAGGATGCATAGGGAGGAGGTGGCATGATGCGTAGACAGAACAACTTTAGGCCTTTGGTCTATGGCCAGTCAGTTCCAAATAGTTCCATTAATGTGGCTACCTTCCTGCAGTCCACACAGAAACCACATGACTTGTACTGACACTCACTTTCTCCTTAGTATTGTGTCATCGAGTACAACAAATGATGATATTTTAAAGCAATTTTCTACATTAAGTCAGTTTCCCTAATGGCGTTCACATTTTTGTTTATCTTTATATGTATATCTGCAGGTAGAATGACCATCACAAAGTAAATACTAAATAAGTGCTTACTTAGCGAAATTCTACTTCCCTCGATCATAATACAAACATCAGTTGTTTTCCCTTACACTTTAGGTCAAATGAATAAAATCTATGTCATTAGTAGTTATTGTGAGAGGCATAACATGGGCTTGGTTTGCTTATTTATGGGTTTACTCCTACCAGAAAAATTGGTATTGAGGCAAGATTACAAATCTGTAGCAGAGCAGCACAGAGTTAGCATAGCTGAGAACCTATTGACTCTGGTTTGCATTTCAGTATTCTTCCAGCATGGATGGTCATCAAAACACCTGTAAATATAATCAAGTTTATTCAAACCCACATATAAAACTATATCGCTGACATGAAACAGTACAAAAACAGCTAATATTCGTTCATAATGGTTAGGAAACACTTGGGCTCTTTTTATCGATTTATAATGTGTGAAAATTTGGAAGCCTGGACTTAGATATACTGCTTTGTGACACAGAAACTGTTTCCAGACATAGATGAAGCGGGGTCTTACCTCGGGGTGAGGCGTGGGAGGCAGAACTGAAGCCTCGTTTTCGGTAACATTCCCAGCAGGCCCATTGTTTGGTGAACTGGGACCTGACCCTGGAGAGCTGCTACTGACCGAGGATTCTGAAAAACATGGTGACATAAACATGCGATCATGAGCAACACACAAAGGTGAACTCCACTGTTCACACTACCTGGCACGTGATGTGACTGACTTTACTACTATGAGAATGACAAGCCATATACAGAAAAATGGAGGAAAGATCTGGGATGTTTCTAAAGTTTTCTGTTTCTTTCCCTCCTTCGTTTTCAACTGCTAAAAGTAACATTCGATTTTAAAAGTGTCTATTAAAGATTCAGAGCTAAAAGTCACAGAAGCCATTGATAAGGAAAAGAGAAAAAAAAGGCATAATCTTAGTTGTTCTCATGATATTATAAAAGCATACAGTGATTGAGATAATAAAATTGCATAGGCATAAAAGCAAGCTGTTTATGCAAGAGAGACTCTGGGAAACCAGTCTCAATACTGAATCAATCATTGCTTTTTATTTCATATACTAAGTATATTTTATTATAGTACATGCCAGTTAAATTGTTTGAGGGAAAAAAAAGAAATAAACACCAAAAATATCTACTATTGCATTGATGGCCCTGTAACATGTCGGTTGACTTTAATTTTACCCCACTGAATTTCTAGAAGACGAAAAGTTGTCAAATTTTTGTAGTGTAAATATTTAAATACCAATTAAAAACAAATTCCTTGAGGCAACGTTTGACATGAATAGAGACTATTTATTTGCTAATTTTTAGATACAAAATTCATGCAGACCTCAACATATAAACTAATCTATTTAATAAAACAGCTAGTTAAAAAAAAAAAGTGGGCAATGACATGATATTTTTGTATGAAAAAACATGTTAATTAGGAGATATAAGATTTTCTAGCCACCAACCAGGCATGTATTTGAGTGACCCTTACTCTTGCACCAACAATTCAAGCACGCCTTATGTGACTACTCTGAGGTGCAGTGGCATTTTAGAAACCAAGATCTCTTCATCTGGGTGTGTAGACACGGGCATCTCAAGGAATCAGTAAATCCTCTCCTTTGAATCAATATATTGGCTGGTAATTATTTCACTGTGCATCAGTAAGCTAGTATTCAGATAGTGAAATATTTAGAAGGAAAGAAAAATGGAAAGATCAAAGAAAGTATAACACAAATTGTCTGCTTTAAACTAAATTTGAATTTAACCTCCTTTAACCTATGTTAGCAGCACATTTTAAAGCAAGAAAGACCCTAGGGACTCCCAGCAATGGAGTCCTAAATGAGGCCAGTAACTGTCTTAGAATGGTTACATGGTCATACTCTTAAAAATCCATCCACTCAACTATCATCTAACAATTCTTGATAAGGGTTCATTATATACTCTATCATCTTCAGTTATGGAGGGGTCAGTCATCCTTCTTAGCCTATGGATAAAGACATGTCATGTGCTCTTACTGCTTTAACTAACATAAAGGCTGGTTTTCCTTCAGAGTCTATGTTCATTCAGCAGTCACATTAAGACACTCAAGTTTAGACAAATAATTTTCAGTATTTTGTACACTTTTTAAACTAAATATTGATAGCTAAATATTACACATAGTTCACAAAGAACTGTGGAATATTACAAAGGTTCTTATTTAAGTTTTGGTAAAAGGTATTAGGCTCCATTATATCCATTATGTCTAACTGAAAATTCCCATGTATATATAAAAGCATTTTATCTACTGACAACCATTTTTTGAGTTATATATTCTGAACTAAATTTTGTGATGTCCATACATATAAATACTTAAAAAGTAAAATGCAAAGAATGAATACTGGTTTACACAATACAACATTTTTATTTCCTTAAAGAAATACCTCATCTATTCTAGTTAGATTTCAAAATCTTGATTACAGTCATGTTCTTGTCTACTAAAAAAAGGGGGGAGACCTAAGCTATGAAAAACAAGGAATATTTTAAAGTAAAAATTGTTTATAGAATTCATTATAGAGGTCCTTAAAGTATAAAAATAGGTTAAAATAAAAAAATAATAAAAAAAATTGAAAATTCCAGTTCCTAGAAATGTATCTGCAAAAGTCATCTTATTGAACCCTGGGAAATTACCCATCACTTGGTTCTTCCCATTCTCTGCAATCACTTGGAGTGTTTTCTAAGTATGCCATCTACACTGTGTTAACCCTGGTCTGCTCAGTGGCACTGCCCCATGCTCTTCAGAGATCCAGGCCTGGCCCTCAGTCTCACCTGCGCGTTTTCCTTTCGATGCCATTTCTGCATTCTTAAGCTTGTCAAAGCCTCAGCCCTCCATGCCTCTCCCCTTCATGGATAGCACACGGATTCTCACACATAATCCCACCCTTTTACTGCTTCCACAATTCCTTCCATTAATTTCTCAAAATATTCATGTGCTCCTAGTTTGGGATTGCCCCCCTCATCTGGGATTGCCTCCTCATCTGGTGTTGCCCCCCTCATCTGGGATTGCCCCCTCACCTGGGATTGCCCCCTCATCAGGTGTTGCCCCCTTATCTGGTGTTGCCCCTCATCTGACAGACTGTAGTAATCCTTGTGCAGCACTCTCCTCTCAAAGCCAATTTGTTCCCATTGCCATGGTTTACCCAGTGCCAACAGCTTTCCTTCCTCCCTCATACCATCTTACGAATGTCTGACTATTGCCATTCCCATTTATCATTGTCTTGCGATCTGTTCCTAAACTATACCATAAACTGTCACTGTTCACAGTTACTAAAGTAATCTCTGGATATTTTTTAAAAATTCTTCCCAGAGAATCCTTTAGAAAGTTTTCGCTGATTATCCTGGTCTTTCCCTTTCTGCTTTAAGTCACCAACTCTGTGCAAAGGCACAAATTCCTGTCATGCTGCTTCACACTTCCCTATCACCCTGCTGCTTCACACTCCTTGTCCCCCACCCCCACCCCCTCCTCCCTACTCTAATCCCACCTGGAAACTCAGCTGGGCTTCACACCACCTGCCCCGCCCCCTACCCCCACCCCCCTCCCCAAGGAGCAGAAGCTCATGATTTTCATACAATATTTCAATGACTTCCATCAAAACAATTTTTGACTTCTTCCTTTCTATTCTAAATATTGTGTTACTCTGACATACGGTGAGATTAGAAGACTGGCGAATTGGTAGAGTTGGTGATTGAATCTTGGTCCTGATATCTGCCTCGTAAGGCATTTGAACAAAATTTGGGTGTTATAAAAGGTTATGCTCCTTATATTCACTGCCTTTCTGTCCATGTATTTTGATCACATTTTGATTAATTTGGCCATTTCAACATTGTCTTTCATTGTGCTTCTTCTTTCATGTATATATATATATATATATATATATATATATATATATATATATACACATATATATGAAAGTATATATACTTTGCACACATAGAGACCTATATATGTTTATACATGTAGACACACTATGGATATACATACATATATACATGCATATATACATGCATACATGTACTGAAACAGGATCACCCCATCCAGCCCAGGCTGGCCCTCCTGACTGTCTTTTCACTGCTTCCCTAGTGCACACATTTCATTATATGCATCATGCCCTGCCACAGGCACACAGCTTGTTTTTCTTTTTTAAATGCACTTTAAAAATTTCTTTTTTTAAAGACATTTTAACATTTTTTTGTGGATAAAGTTATTATTCTTTTGTTGTTGTTTTGGTTGTTTCCTTTGACTGGATATCTTATTTACACTTCAACAGTTACCCCGTCCCTTTCCCTGTTTCCTGCAGATACTTAAGCTCCTGACTCTAATGCTGTAAGGTAAGGCTGAAGCCAGGATCAGATAGTGGGGAGCTCACACTAAGATTTCATTTCCATATTTTTAAAAACACTATATTCTTAAATATTCTTCTGTCTTTGCCATTTTGGCTTATCTTATTTTCTGTGGTGTTCAAAGAGAACTGTTTTGTTGTGTAGAAACTTGTGTGATTCTAGCCTAGCAACTGCTGAACCAGGGCCCTACCCCACGGCCTGGGTGGGGCCTGAGTGCACATAGCGAGAGATAAGCCTGTGAGAACCCAGGACAAGGAGTGAGCGTGGAACCAGACTTGAAGAGTAATAAACAAAGCAAGAGTAGCAGAGGAGAAAGAGGGAGAATCACACCTGAACATTGTAAGAGAAGAAAACATTTGGAGGTGGAAGGGAAGAAAATGCTTGGGTTTGAAAATGTGTGAAATGATAATTGGTTTTTACACATCAACTAAGAAGAGGAGGCAAAGGAGAGAGAGGACACTTCCTCCTGTAAGGGGGAAAGAGGAAAAGGCAGAGAAGGGACGAGCAGAGATGACACCTTAACCAAGAGGGCCACTATGGTCACCTCCAACTGGTTACTAAAACCCCTCACTCTCAAGACACAGAGTTCTTCAAACTAGATGAAAATCCACAGGAAGGGCTCAGATGAAGACACCTGTGTGCTGAAGTTCAGATTTCCCAAACACAATCAGACTCAGTGCAAAAGCCTGAGTCTAAAATAAAAGAGTTTAAAATAAAAAAGTAACACACACAACCCTTATTAAACCATCTGTAGTGGCAGCCTCCAGGCTGGGCGTGTGGACAAGCAGTAAGCACAGAAGCCACACCTCACATACGACCTGAGACAAAAAGGGAGAGATTGCAATCCCATAAGATTAAGAAGAATAATCTATAATTTCAAACATAGGACTGGGTTACTATAAACTTGTGATAATACAGATATTAAAAGTAAATATTGTTATATTTTTGGTTGTGAGCCATCAGTTGAGGTGGGGGTGGGAGGGTGGGGACATCCTCATGGAGACAGGGGTGTGGAGAGGAGATATGGGATGTGGGAACAGTCAGAGGGTGAACCGGGAGGAGAATAAAATCTGGAGTAAAAAAAAAAAAAAAGAAGAACAAATAAAATAAATAATGTTTGTTTCCTCAAAATTTTGCATCTCTCAAAGAGTTTTCAAAATGTAATCACTAATAATTTTGTTCACATAACAATACTAGTCCATTGTGGTTAGAGAGGAGACTGAAGTTTTTGTTTACAAATGGAAATAATCTGTCAATTTTTAAGCTGCCCTACCACCTGTATCCAAGTTATTTCACCTCTTTCAGACTGTGCTCTTGATTCTCCTCTCTAAACTTGTTCTGGCTAAAACAGAGACTGGACACCCATGATTTTAAAATTACACATGAGGAGATCTGATCTGGGAGAACCAACCCTCACTGCCTACCCGAGAACAGCCACACTTCCTTCCAAATCAGAACACAGCTTCAGAGCGTGGCCTCTTTCCTCTCTGCCTGGTTGAAACATTTGGGTCTGAGCCACTGCACTAAGTACCCAGGAAACAGTAGTCACTATTTACTTCTGGGTAGCCCGTAAGGGTTCCTGTATCCTTAAGTAAGCAGTAGCCAGAATATTTGTGGCTAGCCTTTTGGGTTCTTGTATTCTTAGGTACTTCTCTAATTTCAGAACAGGTAAAAACGGAAACGAAGGGGTTTGTAAGACATCAGGTTGAATTTCCTAACATGTTCACCCCACAACTAATCAGGCAGCTAAAAAAATATGAACCCTTCCATTTGAGACTAGTGAAAACGACAGCCTTTTCCCCTTCATAAAAAGCAGCATTTCCCCCGCCTGTCACGAGTCCCAGGTCACTAGTAAACACATAAAGTCATTTATGAGTTCTGTAAATTTGTTGAAAAGTCAAGGTTTTGCTGTTCCACACAGTTTAATTTTCCCAGGTGTATTTCCTACGTTCATGTCTGGGGAAGGGGAGAGGGGTGTGCCCTTCTGGATCCCCCTCCTCTGCTCATTTCTGATCCGATTTCATTAAAAACTATAATCTATTAGTTGGCATTTCCCAAACTGACTGCTTGCTTCTAAAAAGAACAGGGCAAGCTTCGGTGCTGCTCCGCTGTGCCGTGACCGACAGACACATGGCTGCTTTTCCCCGGTTCATTTCCTGCGTCATAGAGCTGGCGAATACAGAGCAAAGTTTACTATTGTAACTATCAGTGTGTTTTCAAATAAGCTGCCTTTCAGGAAACGCTTCTCAAAATGCAGGAGTATTTTGATTCTAAACATAAAAAAATAAATAAATAAAAATTCTATGACCAGCAAGGGTTAGTGTGTGACGGCCCAATCCTCAATTACCTGCCACCTCAAACACTCGCTTCTTGAATGAAGTGACAAGATTTCCATCCTTCCGCCTGAGTAAGGGACTGCTTCTCCTCTCTGCCACTTTCTGTTTTAACCTGGACCGCACCTTCAAGTTGGGCTCTGAGGCTGGGGATTGAGACAAAGAAAATAGATAAAAATTAAAAAATAAAGGGCCAAATGCTCCCGTGTCTATATGTTAAAAAAAAAAAAAATGAAGAAAGAAAGAAAGAAATGCCAATCTTCTCCCAGTCCACCATTCTCAAATTAAAAACCCAAGCATATAAATAAGGTGTTAACTCTAAATTAATCAAACAGATAGATTATATATATAGTAGTCATTTTACAAATAAATTGTCGTCCTTCTCTTAACATGAATGTGAAATAGAAGAGAATAACTTTTCTACTTAACTTTTTCTAGCACAACTGGGATTGTTAATGGGAGGTTTAATCACTAATTATGGATAGGTCTGAGTAAGATTTATTATGCCTCATTGGCTGGCCTCCTAATTCTCTCAAGACTGAAATTCAATAACCACTAAAACAGTAACTTAATGTGAGGTTGGAGACCCTGACCTGACTTCTGGGAACAAGAAGACACCTCCGCAGAGCATAATTTATGTCTAATTCTGACTCCTGAAATATTTCTTTGTCAGTAGCTTCTAACCTAAAACGCTGGGAAAACACACTGAAGAGGATAGCACAACAAGAACTGGTGTCCCTGTAAGTAACGCCTTCCATGTCCTCAGAACCCAGCTGGGAAAAGGGAAAGTTGATGAAACTGGAATTGAACATTTGCAGTTAGGGTATATGCCCGAAAATACAAACTCACCTCACCCATGCATATGGTCCTAGTTCTTTAGCTATCTTACTGCAAAGAGTGAATCTACATGGTAATGATTGATTATATATTTAAATAATTATGTTTACAGAATGGAAGCAATGAAAACCGTCTTCCTGTAGGAGAAATATATTGCATGTGTTGTTGTTGATGGTGGTGTGATGGTGGCTGTTTCTGATGAAAACAAACATTGTATCAGGTTTTCTATGTTGCAACACTCTCCTAAGTATTTTGTAAATACTAACTTGCTTACACATAAAACACGGCTATGGTATAAACTCTATCTGTAATGTTATAATATTGATGACAAAGTCAAACTGCAGAGGGTCAATAACTTGTCCAAGCTACAGAGGTAATGGGAGGAAGCCAGGGCTATATCCAAGCACCCAGACCTTCCCTGAACATGCCAGATACCCCACTTTGTCTTACAGAGAAACCTCATACGAACTGCAGGATAACTTTTGTAAAGTGCCGGTGAGTGTCCACACTAGACACAATGTTCCCACACTAGACACAATGTTCCTGGAGTTTCTGATCAATGAAATCTTGCCTTTTAAAGAAGAGGAGCAGTAGAGCTCAGAGCACAATGCACTGTGAGACATCAAATATCTATACCTGTTTGCTCTCCTATTCTCTTCCCTGCAGTTGTCAATTTACACTGAGAACTACTGCATTTCCCAGATATAAAAATAATGCAAGCTGTTTATTTTTGTGTCATGTATTTGACATTGTGCCTGAAAGTACTGACATTATAAAATGAAGGACTACGAGACCCCCCAGTCTTTACTATGATTGTTCGTCAACTGAGATCTTTTCAAAACTTTCAATGAAGCCTAATGGATTAAACATTGAAATATTAGCTGCCCAGAAGAAACAAAACCACTGACTCATCACTTCATGAGGCAGCGGATGGGAGACAGCGGATGCTTATTGGTAGCTCATCTTTGTTCATCCCACCTTCTCTTTCTCCCTAAGTGTGAGTGATCCATGACTTTAGAACTGAAGAATAAGTCTGTCCTTCACCTTCAGCAATGTGAATGTCTTCTTGCTCTTGCCATTTCTGGTTGCCTCCACATTCCTTTAACCCTGTTCAGTTCCATGCAAACAGCATTGGCAATCAGCAATGAAATCAGTTCCATAGTCTTTCTCCCTTTGTTCATCCATCCATCAATGTCTTGGCATCAATGGCTTGCCTCTAATTAATAGAGTTCTTTAAAAGTTGCAGTAAATAGAAAATTGGATGGAACAATGGCTCATTCCAGATAAACCATTTGTTACTTCTAAATCAGAAAAGATAATTCTCCTGAGATATTTGGCGATGTTTGAGACATTGCTGGTCATCCATTTGGGAAGATGCTACCAGGTTTAACATGGAGAAGCCATAAGTACTTCTAGCCATCCCACAAGCTGAGGGTTCCCTCAATGACAAGGAATTATCTAAGCCCAAAGGTCAGTAGTGTAAGAAACCAAGGGGGCAATCAGTAAGTGGAAGTTGTCAGTAACAACACCGCCTGCCGTGGGCTGAGTAAAACAGACAAGAAGAACTGTGGGACATGATCAAAGATTGAGGAGTGCTCTCAGGGAGTCTTGGTAATTAATTTACCCTTGGAAATTATTTCTTAAAAGTTTTAAATCTATTAATTTACTTTTCTAAGTTGTTTGACAGGATATAACTGTGTATATTTACAGGGTAGAGTATGAGGATCATTTTGAACCTTTATATGCTGTGTACTGATCAATTCAGGAAGATCCAGTTATCCATTATCTCATACATGTGGTATCTCTGGGGTGAGAACATTCAAAATTATCTCTGCAGGGACTAAAACAGAGCGGAGAAGGAGGTAATGGCCAACCTACCACTGGCCCAAATTGAGACCCATCACATGAGTAAGAATCAGTCGCTGAAACTATTAATGACACTCTGTTATGCTTGTAGATAAAAGCCTAACAACTCTCCTCTGAGAGACTCCACCCAGCAGTCAATGGAAACAGATACGGAGACCCACAGGTAAACATTAGTTGAAGCTTGGGGAATCTTGAAGAAGAGTTGGGGTAAGGATTGAAGAACCCAAAGAGGACAGGGACTCTACAGGAAGACCAACACAGTCAACTAACCTGGACCCATGAGCTCCCAGAGACTGAACCACCAACCAAAGAGTGAGTGTTGGCAGTGACTTGATGTACTGGGGGATGGGGTGGGGTGGGGTTTCCCATTCTCAGAGAAGAAGGGTCTGAGGGCATGCGGGCAGGATCTGTGTGTGGGGTAAATGGGAGGAGGGAGGGTTGATATTGGGATGTAAAGTAAATTAATTAATTAATTAATGAAATCAATCACTTAGCAAATAATTTCTAAAGCAATTTCAAAATACCAATTAGGATGATAATTAATCAAGGATAAGCACTAGATTACTAAATATTTTGTTATCCTAGTGAGTCTTTGGGAAACTCAGGGAGTTAGTACCCCTGTCATGAATGTTTGGCTCTATGATCACAGGAGAAAGGCAAGCCTTTAGTACCAATTTCTGAGCTTCTGTGGCATGATTCCTTCTTCCCTGTTACACTGAACATCTGTCAGCTCAGATACTTCACATTTCCCTTTCTGAGGTTTTTTCCTGCTGTTCTTTACCTACACACTGTCTTGGGAAGTGATTACTCTAGCACTCTGTGACTTGAACGGGGCCAGTCTATCACCTGTTCAATCTGTGTCCTTATAGAGGTTATGCTTTCTGGGGTGGCTCCTGCTCAAGTCATCCTTCTCACTTATTCTTGCATTGCAAACAACTCATCAAGGTAAAACACCACTATGGAAGACACTGGAGAGGCCTAGGTTATTCTAACCTAATTAACAAAAATAAATAAATAAATAAATAAAATTAGATCCTCGGGCATGGTGGCCCAATCTTGTAATCCCGGTGCTTGGGAGACACATGAAGGAGGACAAAGAGCTTCAGAACAGCCTAAGGCTACACAGAAAAATGCAATTGAAAAAATGAATTCAAATTAGTTAATTAAAAGGTATATAATTAGACAAACGTTATGAATCCTTCAAAGTGTTATTCAGTATATGCAATAAGAGCATTACAACTTGCAACTCTCTTGGATGGTATAATATGCATCTTTACTATTTCAAGTCAGAGTTTCTACAGTATGATATTATTTCTAATTATAGTCATTTAAAATATGAAATTTGTATATAAAATTCTTTAAAAAAATCATTTGAGGGAAGTTTGTCTCTGAATAAATAGTCACATTTGTGGTAATATGTGAATGCCATTTCCAACAGAATTCCACTTTAAGAAGTTGTACAGCACATGTCTTTCTGTTCTCTCATTGCAAATATGCTAACAATGCCTGCTTTTTAACAGAGAATTATTCCTTTTCAAAATTGGTAAACCTTACTCACTAACATAATTTATGATGAATCTTTTGAAGTGCTATGATATAATATTTATTGCTTTTTTGTGATTATGCAAACCATATGTGTTTTGGATGTTGAAGACTAGACCTATTAACATACTCTAATAACACATTTCTTTTGTATTTTTCATGTCAAAATTCTGAAAATGAGAATCAAATAATGCATATGATTGTGTTTATTAATAATATATTTCTTGTTCTGTCCCAGGCACTTACATTTAAAAAAATAATCACTTGTATTTACTTTGCTTTTCACTTAAAAATCTGACTTAGGTAGATGTTCATATTGCTCATATAAAACAATAAGTGGGAGTGGGTGGGTAGGGGAGCAGGGCCATGGAGGTATAGGGAATTTTCGGGATAGCATTTGAAATGTAAATAAAGAAAATAATAATAATAATAATGAAAATAAAATAAAAATAAAAATAAAACAATAGATGATTTGCCTACAAATTATACTACTATAAAATGTGAATGATGTAGTAATATTCATTATACTCTGTTATATAAAGGATAACAATAACAAGGAGAGTCTACACATTCAGTAGGATGGCAGTTGGATGAATCTGTCAACACTGAGCATGTGAATACCTGCCGGAATATTATACTACATAGTAAAGGGTCAATTAAAGGCCAAGGTGGATGTAAGGTTGCTAAAAGATTCCCCTGACTTTGAGTGGATCCACAATTGTCACACAGTTTTTCTCTACAGGTATAAAAGAAAACCAATGCATGTCACATTTCATATCTTGAGAAACAGCAAGATTAGTCACTTTGGCTTTGAAGGTAGAGACTGGGGCCAACATTAAATAACTGGAAAATACAGGAAAAAAAATGACTACCAGGAGATTCTACAAAGATGCACAACCCTGCTTACATGTAATGCTACCCCAGTAAGACTAATTCCATACTCTAACATGTAGAATTGTGAGATAACAGATGTGTTTCTTCTCTTACCACTTCAGTTTATGGAAATCTGTTAGCATAATCGTGCTCATTGTAACTCAATATAACGCCGAAGAAATCATTGAAATGATAGTTCCTTTGCTTTAGAAGAGAATTATGTAGAATTTCAGCATGTTTTGCCTTTTTAAGTCAATAGCTGGTTTGAAAGTCAGTGGGGGTTGCGGGGAGACACTGTAATTTTTCATAGGGGTTTCCCATGAGAAACTCAAAGGCAAAGAGGAGCGGCTGTATCATCATCACATAAATGTGCCATGGTGCTAACATGGCTTTACCCAGAACATATTATTTGGCAGTGAAAACTTTTAATTAGAGCTGTGATTTGAACAGATTTTTGCCAAGTTTATATATTATAGAGCCTAAAAGAACAACTATGTTTGTTCATTTGTTTGCTGGTTGGTTGGTTTATAACAGTCTGTTTCAGGTGGTTTAAATGCCATAATTTACTTAGAGGTAGTTAAAAAAAGGGAATACGGCCGAGATTTCTCGTCTGTTTGCTTAATTAGATGTATCATTTCTTCATGAGTACCAAGCATCTGAAAAGAAGATGAAAAATACAATCCTCTCTTCAAACGCCTCTTGAGCATTTAATCTGTGCAAAGTTTATCTTGGGATTATGGTAGGAAAAACAAAGATCGAGGAAGGTGATCAGTCAAGAAAGAAAGAAAGAAAGAAAGAAAGAAAGAAAGAAAGAAAGAAAGAAAGAAAGAAAGAAAGAAAGAAAGAAAGAAAGAAAGAGGTAAAAGAAAAATGATCGACCTGGACAAGAGTAAAGGCAGGAGATGGAGGCAAAGATGAGTCCAGTGGTCAAGCTTGTATGGTTAAAGCAGAAGCAATTTAAGAATACAATCTGGAGGAGTAAGTGTTAGGAGTCAAGATGGGACAGCCTACTTCAAAACTGTTAAGGAAAAATATCTCAGAAGGATCTACCAGGGGATCACAAAAGGCATAAAATCTAAAACTGTGACTGGGTGATGAATACTGGAAAACAGTATGGAACCTGAGTTCCATCACAAAGCAGAAAACAAGCTTGTCTAAACTTGTTATTGGTATCTATAGTTCTGGATTCAGATCTCTGATTATGTTTTAAAGGGAAAGAAGTTGAGACTGTCTTTGTCATGGTAAGTCTTCAATTTTCAATTTAAAAGTTAGGCTAACCACCATCAGAAACACAAACTGGTAGGAAAAGAACAGAATTAGAAGCAGAATGAGGAATGTTCAAAGAATACCCCATAACATGTGGTAGGGGGCTTGTAAGAACCAGAGATTGGTACCTATTGCTGTCTGTAGGAGAATTTTAGTCCAGCAATATGATTGCTCTGACAGGAAATCTAATGACCTTCTAGGTCTCTGTGATCTCGCTGGAATGCAGTCATTCTACACATCTTTAATCCCTCTATCTGGAACACAGGAATGATCTTAGTATACACATTTAATCCATAACAATGAAGGTAAAGTTGAATTGTATAATGAAGCAGCTATACTTGAAAGTGAAGTCTAATTGAGTGGCAGACAAAGTAACAAATCAGAAAAAGATTTGATAGAATGAGTCAGAGCTAGGATACACCCAATTCTCAAGAGAACAGGAAAATGCTGACCTAAGAGAGCAATACACACACACACACACACACACACACACACACACACACACACACACACACACTGAGAGGGCAGTCAGTTTAACTGGGACGGTTTTACTGAGTCAGGTTGCAGGTTAAGACAGAACCAGCCAGAGAAAGGGAAAGAGCCAGAATATCAGAGCAGACTGCCAGAGTTAGTTTGAGGCCACACAGAATATTTCAGTCAGAAGTCGAGAGAAACCAGTTTTAATCAGTCAGCTTGGAGAGGGGTTTGGGAGAGAACATCTGAGTTGAACTGGCCAGCAAGAGTTTAAAAAGAGTTAGAAATAGTGATCCTACTTATCAGTAAGCCTCTGAGATGACAATTACATCTGGTAAATGAAAGTGTTTTATGAACATTCATGAACCTACAACAGTGGTTACCTGCTTAAGTCTTACACAAAATCAAGCCAGTCAACATTCCAGAATGAATGTAATGAGGGTAGCGTGGGAGTGTATGAGGCCCTACCTCAGCCTTGGAGATATTGGCAGTTGACGGTATGAGAAGAGGGAAAGTTATTTGTCTTTGTTTTTTAATTTTGATTGTTTTTATTGTTGTTCTAGTGTGGCTTCTGATAAAGTGCACTTGTGCCAGTGAACATTTGGCACAGGTCAAGTAACCACACGCTTGTCACTCATGTGCATATGTAGCACTAACTGCACCTAGTTTAAGAACAGAAAAATTATATGAATCTAGGAGGGGGTATCCTTGGGGTCAGGAGGAGTTACAGAAGGATCATGGGAGAAGATACGATCGAAATACATTGTATACAGTTGTAAAATTCTCACATAAATAAAGACTATCAGGAAAATTAAAGAAATGTCAGAAAGCAGGGCTGAATTGTAAGCACCTCATGCTTTACAGGCTTCCTCTGTGAGAGATGCATCAGCAAAAACATAGAGGGAATATGTGCAGCTTGTAAGACAGACAAGACAGACAGACAGCCAGACAGGGTCAGTGAAGTCAGAGCCTGAGAGAAAAAAGAGAAGACAAGAATGCCTCAAACAATCACACAAACTCATAAAACCCAAACCTAATGATTTGGAGCTGCTGAAAGTTTCAGGGGTCCCTTTTGAATATCTGGGTATAAAATTAATAACATCATCAACTAGCAAAGGAACTCGAACAATGCTAAACAGCCATTAGCCTGAATGCACTCATGCAGGCAATGGTGAAACAACTCCAGATTTGATACTAAAATCAAGAAGGCAAATGTTACATCCTTTATGAGAGAGTTTGGAAATAGTATTAAAGTATGTCAACCAAAAGGCTCAGACAATGCTTTCATTTCTTAAGGCAATGGTTAAGTAAAGCCTATTAGAATCATACTCTGAGGAAATTGGAACCAAAGACTATCTCTTAATTCACTCTATGTTCTTGACATAATCAAAACTTCTTGTTTAGCCCAAGTGCTGAATGAAAAGTTTGTTTTTACTTCCCTGGTTTCCCATCTTATTCAGGAAAATTTTTGAATAGGCAAACTGTGAAACTACTCTATTTGAGTAGCTTGTAGAGAAGATTGATTGATAATGAAATTCTCATCTCCATCTCCCATTTAATTATATATAAAATATATATAATGACTTGGACTATACATTCCAATATAATGTTCCTCTTGACAGTATGCATTCTTTATTACCCAACCATAGTTTACATCATGAAATTTACAGTGTGTCACAGAAGAATATGGTATTTGTTTCACAATTGCAAAATGAAGACCTTAAAGGACTAAATTATACTCATAACATTTAAGAACTAAATAAAATCTGTGTTTTGCATCCATTAGAGGTTTGCACATATTTATGTTGTATAGTAGTTGGTCATTTAAAAAAAAGAAGTTTCAAAATAGTACAGATGTATCACATAAAAATAATGTTATCTGCACTGCTGAGAGCACAGGACTAAAGTACAGCTCTGGCCACTGGAAAAATGACACTGTTAGGAGAAACAGTATGTGTCTGGGACTAACCTTGGGGCATGAGAAAATAAACACATGGAACTGCAGACTCCAACACCAATGCTGGGAGGGGGAATGGAGGGAGAACCACTGTTTTGTATTTAAACAGTGAGAAGGTGATGGAAATCTGAAGAGACCCACTGAGGAAAAGCACAGTATCTGTAGGAAAATTCATACAAACGTTTGATTTGGAGAGTTTGCCAGGCTCATAACTACCCATTAGAGGGGAAAACGCTGGCCAGCCTTTCCCTTGTACATATCTGAGAACTATATAATCTCTACCCAGACATCTGGAGAGAATGGATAGCTATTCCTCCTGACACTCTTGATGAAATCAATTTTATTGTCATGGAGACTGAGTCTAGGCTGTTCATGAGCCAGGATGTTCAAGTGAGATAGTCCTTAGAATTTTCCTGAAAAACTAAGTAATAACGTTTGCTTTCGTGTTCTTAAGGTATGAACAGGAAAGCCTGGGGCTCATGGATCTCCCTGTCAGTATTTAGACAGTACAGCTATGCAAGGAGCCCTGAAGAACTCAGAATAGGCCTCACTATGTCTAGTAATCGTTGAACACAATGGCTTCATAACATCATGTGAGCCTCCAAACATGAAAGGCGCAATCAAGTGACTAGATCCCCATTCGAGCCAAAGTAATTTTTGTTTGATTTTTTATCTTTGAATAATAGGAATTCAGAGATTATTTATGGGGTGACTTAATTTGCAGTGTGTCCAAACTTAGTGAAATCAATTCGCTATGATGCTTAGTAAGCTCTGAGTGGGATAATGGGTCTTCTAAGTGATGCTTCTGTCACAGCTTTGCCTGCCTTGGCCAGTACCTGTGCAGTGTTAAAGGACAGTCACTAGCCACAAGTGACTATTTAAAGTAACTTAAAGTACTTTTAATTTAAAGAAGTATAATTCCAGATAATGCTAGCTCCATTTCCAGTGTCCAGTGCCAAGTTGCTACATGTATCTAGAGGCTACTGAACTGGGCAATAATACAGAATGCTTCCATGATCATTACAAATCCTGTTGGGCAGTGTGCCTCTGTACTATCCTTAAGGAGCTATTTATCTTAAGGACAGCTCCAGCATTCCAATATATTCTGTGACTATTACTTGTATGTATATGAGATATTTTAATATACACACAACAAAACCAAAATGTTAAAAATCAAGTGACACAAATTTTATATCTGAAAAATGCAAGCATCTCAGTAACTTCTCTTGGCTATGTTTTCAAGGGAATTAGACCTTTGTTTTCACCCAAGAAGGCTGGCAAGCTCGAGATATGAAGTAGCTTCCTGTAAGATGGCTCATGTGCTACATTGCCAGCCTGTCAGTCTGCAAGTGCCTCACTGGGCAGACCACAGCTCCTCAGTGGCAAACTCTCCCACTACCAAACTCATCCTTAGGAGTGGGTTCAGCACAAAGGACTCATCAAGGAATTAAGTTATAACAAGCACACTCTTCAAGATCATTTTCTTTGTGTTTTGTTTGGTTTGGTTTGTTACTCAGACAGGGTTTTTCTGTGTAACAGAGTCCTGGCTGTCCTAGACTTGATTTGAAGACCAGCTATCCTTGAACTAAGAGATCCACCTGCCTCTGCCTCTAAAGTGCTGGGATTTAAGGTGTGTGCAAGCACACCCCATTTTAAAAGCCATCAAATGAGAAAAAAATAGCATAAAGGCAATCTGATATGTTGAAATTGGTAGATGACTGCTAACTTTTATTATAGCAGCCTGTGAGTACAGATACAGAGAGATCAAGACACACAAGTTATGGATGAAAGCAGGTTCTCCTTCATAGGATATCCTTCACCCTTCATAGGATATCCTTTACCCTTCATAGGATATCCTTTACCCTTCATAGGATATCCTTCATCCTTCATAACATATCCTTCATCCTTCATAGGATATCCTTCATCCTTCATAGGAAAGTCTGTAGCATGCTAATTTGAGTAAAAATTGAAGACAAGTCACTAAGGAGCAAAGTGCTATATAACAGAAGAGGCTTGGAGATCTGGAGAAAGACGAGGACCCTTGATGAAAAGCTACATATGTCTTGATAAGCTGTTGCTATATGCTCTATGAAAACACTAGGAAAGAAGAAGCCACTTAAGACATATGAATGATAACATCACCCTACATGGCCAGATTCTCTGCCACAGGGATACTTTTCTTTCAAAGGAATCAGATAGCTGGAATAAAATGTAAAGAAAACAGCATTATAAATATTTTATATTTGAAATAGTCACTAGCTATTTCTAAAGAAAAATAAGAGGACACATTGTGTGGAATATTTCCCCAGGGTTTCAAGTTCTATAGTTGTGAATTTTACAAATTAAGATTTAAAAAAAAAAATCCTCCTGACTTTACAACAGATGGCCAAACATTTTAAGAGTCTTAATTATTATTTTTTGCCAATTTTTCATTCCAATCTTATCTAATATGTCCTGCCTGCTTCTAATTGTGCATTTTATGGGGAATGAAAAAATATTTCATTAGACTTTGCCAGAGTGAACAATTATATTGAATATGAGATAAGATTATGCAACAGCAGTCATTTTTTACCCACGATGTTTTCAAGTAATTAACATTTTCTTATCATTATCTTCATGAAATAAAATAATAAATTTTCTCATATAATGCCATTGGTCTATTTTCATTAGATGAAAAATCTGAAATTCAAAACACCTCAATGGTTACAACGTTCCGTGACAAAGTGAAGAAAAGAAATGCCATTCAAATTCCTTTAAATCCCATCCTGGTGTTAATAATTCCTTTCACAAATGTGACGCTACCATAGTGGCAATATAAGTACTGGGATTGCCATATGTCAGGCATCATTAATGGGACTGGCATGTAGGACTTTCATTACACCAAGGAAATATGTTCCATAATGTACTCGGGAAAAAAAACCCTAAAGCTAGAATGCATGGGGACTACACAGATCCAAGGTAAGCACATATCTCAGTCATATCCATTTAAGGCCGAGCCTTATTATTTCTATATCTTGTCTTTTTACACAATACTGGCTTTTATTCACTAGTTCCCCCTTCAAGTAAGTATGTTGACTTAGGCTTTCAATCTTATTATAGGGCTGATTAATTATCCTACCTTTCACAATCTATACTTATCTTAACTTCTAATTACCCACCATATGAATTGCATATACAATTAGTAAGACCAATCTTCATTTATTGAACTATGAATTTTAATTCATTATAGTCATGAAATCTAATAGAATCATACTAAATCTTTGGATCAAATAGTTTTAGGGACATTATTTTCTACTATGATTGTTATTATTTTAAAGTGAACATTTATATACTATGAATTTATACTCTTCATTTATCACAGGCAAAATTACTACTCAAAACTGATTAAATATCATAATAACTTATACCATAATAATTACCAATATGAATCAAATATTAAATGCAGTTGCCTTATGTTAATAAATTTTATTTTCAAAGTACCTGAGATTTCTGGTTATTGGATAGTCAAAAATTGCTTTCATTTCCTGACCTTATCAGAAGGTCACAGGTTGATTAATACAAGAAAAACATAACAAATTTAGTCCTCATAGTCCCTAAATGCATAGTCTAGTTTGTCCTCTGTTCCACAATATTTAATCTCACTTCTTTTTCAGTGTAACAGCTATGGCCATTCTGCTGATTCCATTCATCAAGAATAAGTGATAAATAAATGGGAGAATAAAAAAATCTCCATCTTACAACTGCATCAGGATTCCAGTACAGGGAGACTGGGCTAGAACAGAGGGACCAGGAAGACAGAGGCTATTTAAGAATCAAATCTTAGTGGAATCTCAAGACAATAGCGATTTGGGGGTGGATAACATAGAAACCAGAAAATCCTGAATCCTCTGGAAAACACAAGTTTAGCAAATTGTTTTTAAAAGTGGCCAGTTCCAGCTAAATGACACAAATGTTGTACTGAAATCATAAAGATGGAACTTTTATTTTCCATTCTATCTTTTCTGCTTTCAATAAAATTACAAAAGAAGCCAAAGAAAAAGAAAAACACATCTTGAAGAGTCAACAAAACTATGAGCTTAGACTCAAAGGCAGCACATTTGGGAATCACTGGGGATTTAACAATTAACTACAAGTAATGCATTAAAGTCTCTAATTGAAGAAGCTGAGAATACCTCAGAGCAGAACAGATGGTTTCTTTAGCCAGAAACATGGAAAACACTAAGAGGGAAAGAAAAGAGTTATGTTGGGTAGTCAGATGTCTGAGCAGGTGAAGGCACTTCCAGTCAAGCCTAAATTAACAACTGGATTTTGATAGCCAAGCCACACAAGGTGGGAAGAGAGAACCAACTCCTGCAACTTGTCCTCTGAACCTTTACGCATGTGCGCATGCATGTGCATGCTCACACATACATCCACACAGAGGGACACAAATGAATAAAACATAATACTGCCTTTAAAAAAAAAAACAGGATTCCAAAAATAAAAATCCCAGTAGCAGAAAAAGTCTTACTGATAAGCTCATCAGGAGGCAGGACAATGTAGAAGAGAATGAACTTGATGCATATAGACAACAGATCTCCTTCTACAACAATGGATTTAAAACGTGAAACAGAAATCCTCCCATTTATTCCCTGAGCCTTTTCAAGACACAGCAGGGCCCATAACACATATCATCTCTCCGAGATAAAGACCACTAGCACAGGACCTACACAAGCTCAAGGTGGACAAAACCCAGAAGGGAGGAGCAGAAATGAGCACAAGGTTCCATTCCTCAGCAAGAAGCTATTTGTAAATAATAGTTGTGGAATGAAAGAAACTCAGTTTCTTCAATGAAATGACACTGGTATGTCTACCATTTTCCAGGGCATGCCCCATGCTCAGAAGCAATTAGACAACCTAAGTCTTGGACCATGGTATTTGATAGCTTTTTTTGAGAGAGCACAGGGTAAGAAAGTGAGATAGTGAGTCAGAGAGCAAGAAAATTAAAGAGAGAGAGAGAGAGAGAGAGAGAGAGAGAGAGAGACAGACAGACACACACACACACACAGAGAGAGGGGGGGAGTGCTATCATGATGTCGGGAGGGATGTCTTATCTAAGGGGAATTGGGATGAGAAAGAATACAAAAATAAACTGTATGAAATTCTCAAAGAACATTAGCAAAACACAATGAAAGCAAACAAAACCAGCAACCCAAAAAGATATGAGGAGGGGAAGAAAGATACTAAAACATCAGCTTGCTTTAAATCCTGATCAGATCTAGAACATTTTGTCCTCTGACTTGAAATGCACGAGTACATAGTAAAGCAGACTTAGAAACCAAATACAGAGAACGCACCACCATGAGACTGAGGTTCTGAACGGCACAGCTCTTTACTGTGGTGATGTATTGTTAGCAGATGCTGTGAAGGAAGTCAGAGGGTTCTGTGTACCTTAGGAAGCATATGCTTTAGAAAGTGTACAAACTGGGGGCTGGAGGGATGGCTCAGTGGTTAAAACCACTGACTATCCTTCCAGAGGTACGGAGTTCAAATCTCAGCAACTGCATCATAGCTTACAACCATCTGTAATGGGATCTGATGCCCTCTTCTGATGTGTCTGAAGATAGTGACAGTGTGCTCACATACATACATACATACATACATACATACATACATACATCTTAAAAGAAAAGAAAGTGTACAAAATTAAAGATCCATTTATCACTAACATTGTTAATGAATTTTAAAAAATGGATGACAGGGTTTTTTGTTTGTTTTTTGACAAACCTTGATAGCCAAAATTGGTACTCACTTGCACAATATAGACTCCAAATAAAGACATTATACAACTTCTCAATATTAACTCAAAATGGATGATAATTCTAAATGTAAGGTATAAGATCATAAAATTTCTAATATTACAGCATAGGCGCTTATGTGTTCAACAAGACTTTAATACAATGCTAAAAATATTATGCTTGAAAAAACACACTGCTAAGTTTAACTTTGCTAAAAGGGGTGTTCTATTTAGTGAAAGACACCAACCAATAAAAGAAGTAGGGCCTCGTTTGGGAGGGTAAAATGACCCAGAAGATTGCTTATAATTTGGCTCAGTTAAGTTGAAAACATCTTCACACAAAATCCTGTAGCTCTGTTGGCAACCACTAAAACTTAGAAGCAAGCAAAATGGCTTTAGCAAGCAAATCGGTACATCAACTGTGGTTCATGAATATGAAGGAATGGTATTCATTGGTAATATTTGATAAGATTCAGGTCATGAAAAGACACAGAATAATATTAAATGTATAAGGCAATGGTGACTACTCTTGGTTGTCCACTACATATCCAACCAACTAAAATGCATAGGTCACACCTATAGGGATTTTTCTTTCTTAATTAATCTTTTGAAGCGTGAAGATGGGCTTCTAATCTGGATCGGTGA
Organism: Mus pahari; assembly: GCF_900095145.1. NCBI lineage: Eukaryota > Metazoa > Chordata > Mammalia > Rodentia > Muridae > Mus > Mus pahari. The sequence continues at coordinate 32,826,201 of NC_034596.1, forward strand.
GGTAGGAAGATCCACCTTTAATTGGCGCAATACTTTCTGCTTGCACCCTTCTTCGGGATTCTGCTGAGATATTCAGCCTCCTGGATCTAACAGCTGGCTTCTTGGGCCTTCTGTTCATAGGCAGCTATTGTATTAAATGTACCAAAGCTTGCAGTCATTCTAATAAATCTATCTCCCCTATGTAGAGGTTCATTCTACAAGTTATGCTATTCTAGAGAACCCTGACTAATATGAGTGCCAAAGAAAAGAAGCCATTGTGAAGTGGCTATATTCTGCACAAGTCTATCTATGTGGCATTATGGGGAAAAGTTCAAGTGCATGAAGTATAAGAATTTATTTGTTCATAATTTTGCGTACAAGTGCTTTTCCTGCAAGTATGTATGTTTGACATGTATATGCTTAGTATACATAGGCTTATAAGACAGCATTGGATCCTCATGGAATAGGATTTTCAGATCATTGTGTTGGTAGGATCTGAACTCAATTTCTCTGCAAGAGCACAAGTAAGCTGTCTCTCCAGACCAAAGGGAAAAAAATTACTACATAACCATTGTAAGGTTGGTAGCATGGAAGAATATGTCAGAAACAGGCTTTTAAAGGCAATGATGGAATTCTGTGTAAAGCTATAATAACAGACAGATGACATGCCATCAGGTTCCGCTAAACTTGCAGGTTAATTACAGACTCTATTAATGATAATGTTGACAAAGGTTGAAGGGAAGGGAGATGGCTCAGAGGACAGAGTACTTGCATGGCAAGTGTGAGGTCTAGGGATTGTATCTCGCCCACTGAGGTAAACATCAGATGGGCATGATAATGTATCTATGATACCAGCAGTAGTTAGAGATAGGACTGCCTAGCTAGATAAGTGGATTTGAAGAGTTCGGGTTCAGCAAGAAACAGTATCGTTTTAAATAAAGTGAAGAGCCGTGGAAGAAGACACCCAGTGTCACCCTTTGGCCCCCAAGTACAGGTGAAGACACACTCACATGCATGTGCCCACAAACATTGAAACTCTGACATACATGAGCATCACCTATACATGCAAATAAAGCTAGGTTGATACTAGAAGATATTGATTAGGATCAATGTAAGTACAATGTGCCATTTTTTCAATCTACAAGTCAAAGGCTATTCTAAAAACTAAAGTTTATTGACTAAAAATTAGTCAAGTTTCAAACGAAACAAAACAAAACAAACAAACAAACAAATAAAAAAACAGTGCAATCATTTCTCCCTATATGGTAAAGACTTGCAGTTCGCTTGTTACTTGCAATCATTTCTCCCTATATGGTAAAGACTTGCAGTTTCCTTGTTACTTCTCTTAGGCCTCATGCCAAGATCTGAAATGCCATGGAACATATAAAACTATAGAAGGGGAAGAAGAGAAGGAGGTGGAGAAAGGAAGATGGAGGGAAAGATCCTAGGAAATTTCAAGGTAATGGCCTTTTGATAACATTGGATTGCAATGACTTGAATGCATCCCTGAGGCTCCACAGCCTGACTGCGGACTGCTGCACCAGGAGATATACAAAGCTGTATACCCCAATCCTGTCTCCTTTCCAATTTACTTTATGTGCAAAATTCCTATGGCCTTCCACAACCTTAACGTGTTTGGATCCCTTCCATCTTTGAGTCATATTCTTGTATTGCTGACCATTAAAAGCAAATGTTTCGGTAGGGCTGGGACAGTCTTATTAGCCAAAGCCAAAGCTTTATATGGCTTGTGCACTTTAAGAGGTTAATATACCCTGCCAGCTTGCTTTGTTCAGAAGTATTAAGTGGAAAGACTATAACATTCAAAGAAAGGCAAAGTTCACTGGGTAAGACCTTGATAATATAATGGAGTATTAAACCTCTAGAAATTTTTGTCATAATATTTTATGAAACATATGCATATACTCACTGGAACAGAGTCCAAATTAAATGGTTTTGAAGGTCAGTTCAAAGTCACCATGCATACAATATTTCTAGGAGAAATATGTACTCTTTTGAAAATGCTAAAACCCAGAATCTCTCTTCTTTATCTTGTTATCAATCATATAATGTGCTGGAGAAGAAAGGGAACTCTAGTTCTATAGCAACAACACTGTTTTCATCCAAAGCATATTCAAATGTCCCTATCAGCTAACTCTTGTGTTGAAGAACAAGTCTTAGTGAGAGTCATATTTTAAGTGTGGGCAAAAATATATTAGATAACAATTATGTTATTCTCAATTTCAAATCCAGTTATGCACAGACATTAGTTGCAGGATAAAACAAAAACAAAAATCCACATCATTCCACAGAGATAGCTCAGCAGCTAAGAACACTAGCGGATCCTTCAGAGGAGATGGCTTTAATTCCCAGTACCCAAATGGCAGCTCACAGCTGTCTGTAACTCCAGTTCCAGGAGACCTGACACCCTCACACAGACATACATGCATGTAAAACACCAATACATATAAAATAAAAATATTTTTAAAAAAAGAAAATAAATGGGGCCTTTATTATCTAAACATATTAGAGGGCCCAAGAGTCCAAGAACAGAGAATCAATGGTCTATTTTGTATGAGGAAAATCAGACTTGTCCAACAATATAAGACTTTTATAGCTGATTGTTCTTCGGTTGTCCCTGTCTGAAGACAGGAGTGTCCTGAAAGCTCAGAGATACTCACTGCTTAAGGGCCATCCCTGGGGCTACCTTAATCTATTTAAAGCCATTAAGACCCTTCTCACTCTACTTTCAGTTTTATTCTCTAAAACCTTAATAATGCGTACAAGGAACTCAATAAATGGTCAGCATGAAAGAAATAAAACTTTTGTATGTAGTTCAAAAGACAGAATGGGTTAATTTCCCAAGTTCCTTTATGTCTGAGTAACATCTATAGCAGAAGTAGATAATGTGGCCCTAATGACAAGGACTGACTCTGTCTTAGCAAGCCTGCCACTTTTCCTGGCATATGCACTGGCAACATTCTAGATTCAGTTCAATGTGATATAACTTTGTACAAAACAAACAAACACACAAACAAAAACAGCCTTAAAAGCCTTAAATACATTCTTCAATTATCATGCACATTTTATCATGGCAAAATTTGTTTACTACTTTCAAATCGACTTTTAGTCAGTGGATTATAATAATTGCTGAAGTACTGATCATTAAGTGGATTATTTTTGAAAACTTACTGTGATCTTCTATAGAGTTCAAAGATAAGCCTTATTTTCTCACAGCTCATTTGGCAATATACCAAATGGGTATATGTCTGAAGAATTTGAATATTTCTGCCTATTTGTAATTACTGATGAGCATATCTGAATATTTTTGAGTGGAGAAGACATCTGTAGCTAATTACGTCACTCTTTTCTTAATCAGACAATGGAAATCGAACAAGGAATACCCTGAAATCCTATACAGTTTCACAGCATTAGCAGCCCTTCAAGGACTTAATTGATAGAATGTTTGAAAATGTTTGGTTTTACATATCAGCAGTCTGATACTTTATAAACATCATATTTTCAGGAGAAAATGAACACATTCCAAATATTGGGCAGCTACAGAAAGCATACCACTAGATAGGCCATTGTTTTNTTTTGTTTTGTTTTGTTTTTAAAGATTTATTTATAATTGTATCTAAGTACACTGTAGCTGTCTTCAGATGCACCAGAAGAAAGCATTAGATCTCATGACAGATGGTTGTGAGCCACCATGTGGTTGCTGAGATTTGAACTCAGGACCTTCAGGAAGATCAGTCAGTGCTCTTAACCACTGAGCCATCTCTACAGCCCCAGGCCATGGCTTTTAACATGAATCATACATCACATAAAGAGGCAAAGGGGACTTCTTGAGTATGTACCCAGATTCAGATCAAGGTACCTAACATGTACCCAGAACAAAATTTTGTTGTGGATTGAGAATTTTAGTGAGAATAAATGAACAGTTTGTTATCCATTCTTCACAGAACAAAAAAAAAAAAAAAAATAAACTGTTCTCACATAGAGGCATCTACAGTACCAAGTATTTAGTACTCATTCATTTAGGGGGGGAAAAGGAATTTTTTTCTTCTGAATGGTTGGTGGCCAGAGATGCTACTTCCCTCGAGGGTACCATCAGCTCTATGCCAGAGCCCAGTCTCCCTGGAAAGAGAACAGTGAAGGCCACAACCGTGTGCTCAGAGGGTGGGGGGGTCTTCTAAATGTGTAAGTCATTAGGAACTTTCTGCCATAAGGAGACTCACCCTGTTTTCTTTCCTTCTCATGACAGTTCCTTCTCTGACTACTGCAATGTCATAAAATTCTTGTCAATAGCACCTACACAGGCCACTAAGTATTAAGTCTGTAATTGCCATACCCTTTTGAAGCCAATTTTCATAAACTATACTCCAAGGTTCTGAAAGGCATAAAGCTTCACTCTTCTACCCTCCTTCTGTCCCGGAGAATTTAGTTATAGGAAAGATGATATACTCTGTCGGCAGCAATGTCAGCTTCAGATGCGGTGCATGAAGCTCAGGCATTCTGCCCTTGGCGTTGGTTCTTGCTTAGCTGTTCTACTACACTTTACTTCCTAGAAATACCAAAGTCTCTGGGCTATAAAAAATAGAAAGGCACCAATTGCCTACTGAGGCTTAAGCACCCTTTCCCTATATTTGGGCCCATATCAACTGAATGACGGATAATAAATTCTTTTCCAGGTTTGATTTTATTTTTAAATCTTCACTAGGCCACAGGTAAATTATCTGACAGAAATTAGCTACAGTATGTGTTTGTACAGCCTACACCCATTTAAATTGCTCCAAATTGCTTGTAAAAAATGAATATAATTACTTGAAATAGCCGCTCTAGAATTTACACATAAATGACCGAGATATTTTTTTGTATAGTAAAATAAAATAAACTATCTATGAAAATCTATTGTGAAGTTCTGGATGTAAAACATTTTAAATCTTTGAAAAGCTACATTTCCTAAACATTGATATCTTTAAAACAGAATGCACACAAAGCTTATTATCTAGCTATCATTTAAATCTATTATAGCTGGGGATCATATACACATTTAAAAAATCATATGTCAGTGACATTCAAAAGGAACAGAAGATGGGAAAAATATACACATGGTAGAGCAATAATACTGTCCATTAAATTGTAAATAAAACACTGTAAATTGTGTATCTTCATAGTGAGATTACGAGGGACATATCTGCACTGAGGGCTGCCATCCGGAGAACATTAGTTAAATACTTTACTCAGAAGGAAGCATCAGTTAAACTGATGTTCACTACATCAATAATTGCAATGTTAAAATTAAAAAAATATTTTTGGGCAAAATGAAGCTTACTATATTTACCTTTAAGAGTGTTAAGAAAAGGAGACAAGTAAAAGAGGATATTACAAGCCTTTAAAATGAACAAGAGTTCTATTTTCTGAGGAATGACAGGCTCATCTTATTTTATCTTTTGTTGTAACCTTTATTGCTAATCCAGATATGGTGAACTTTTCAATATAACAACAATTCTTTGATTATATAGTGAATGGACTCATGCAGAAATAAGGAATGGAGAATTATGCATCTATGTATTCTCTCTCTCTCTCTCTCTCTCTCTCTCTCTCTCTCTCTCTCTCTCTCTCTCTCTCTCTCTCTCTCTCGGAATCGTGTTTGCCTGTGCTCAAGTGTGTTTGTTTCAATGTGACAGTGAGCATGGATATCTACCTACCCTTCGAGTTCTTTAATTTTCATCTAGAGCTGAGCATAACGAGAGGGAAGGATGCCAGGAGAAAGTTAATAGGGTCCTTATGTCAACTTACCAGTTTTTCGCAAGGGGAAATCATCCTTGCTATCTTGAGCTCCTGGTAATGTGTACTTGTAAGATGGAGACGTTCCACTGAGGGGTGGAGAGCTTTGATCCAGTGATGTGTGGTGGGCAGCCCTGCAGAAAACAAAGAAGGTTCATCTTGATGCTACCTTAGTTAGCTCATGTGAGGCAGAAACACTCAGTTTCCCATGCTGTCCCGTGCCTTGGCTGCATTTATATCCTTCCCCTGTAGCGCATCCAAACCACAGCCTCATGCATCCAAGTTCACTGTAGCAAAATATGGAACGGGGCAGGAGTCCTAGAGCTATGCACCTTACATTCGGTCACTCAGTCATGTGGAAAACTTCATTTAGTTAGAAGGATTGAGATTTCTATTATTTGAAATTACTATGTATGAGATCTCAAATTTTACAAAAAAAAAAAAAAAAAAAAAAAAAAAGCTACTGTTTGGATCCCTTGGAATCAGCACTGTAGAACAGCCACAGTAGAAGTGAGGATGTTCAAAGCCCTCGGTACTGCCACACAGCAATAGCCAAGCCCATGAGGATGATCTTTGCACTAAAAAAGACAACAGCTCCGGAAGTCTCAGAGTCCTGACTCCCATGGGCACTCCAGATGTGTGGGAAGGAAAGCAAGTTCTCCTTCAATATAAAACCAAGTCGTAAAAAGTCTGTTCTCTTCCTTGGAGGAATTCATTGAAATGAAGCAATTGTGCTATGGGAGAAGGCTTCAGAGGGCTGAACGCAGAAGATCCAGTGTGTACAAACACCACAGTTATTATACATAATGGAGAAAGTGCTCAGGCCACAGGGCCACTGCCACACTGACTGATCCACCACAAATTTTATTTGAGAAATACACTCTCAACAATGAACTTATTGAAGATCATTTCACATACTTGTAACTGGTAAAAAGCATCGAAATGTGTCCTTATCCCCTTTGTATGCAGAGGGAGACTGCTCCCTTGAGAATTCAAGGAAATTGCCCAGAGCTACATAGTCACTTGCTAAAATGAATGATTTATGGTTAGCTGGAATTATATTCCATGATCACTACTGACATGAGGAGCCATGTCTAATATGCTCAAGGGAACTGCTGAAGAAGTCTCCACAGATGAATTATTTCCTAATAGTTGTTTCTCACTAGAGACTTAATGTTATCTTTTCTTTAAATCTGCTAACTCTGAAAGCATTATGAATCAGTCAGATAGTATGCAGACACTTTTAGGTAGCACAATCTTATTTATTTCAGGTAATTTGTGATACTGACTGATTTCTCAGGCCAGCTGATACAAAGGACACAATTGTTCAGATGTCTGGAATATTTTGAAGTCTGCCTGTTACGTCAGGTTCAGATGAACAGGAAAGCAGTCACCTACAGAATGGACTCAGAAGTGGAGCGACTGTTCTTTGAAACTCTTGGCATGCTTCCAAATTCCATAAAATAATTAGTATTGACTTCCTGTCCTTGATACAAGGAACTGAAATACATATTCACCCAGAATCTTAAGGCCATTCAACAAACACGTTTATGTGAGAACTGAATCCATTATCCAGTAGCCTATAATCAAATATGATTTGCATATCTAGTCTTTGATCTGATTCTGAGGGGGCAAACACATTCTTCCTATCTCTTCAGAGGAAAGAATGGCGTTTTATATAATATCTCTGATGGACTTGGGGAAATGAGGTCCCATAAAAGCTCCAAGAATACCAGGTATCTTGTTGTCTGTCTGTATCTCAGAGGCCAGGCTCTTATCTCACCGGTGGAAAGAAATGAGCTACAGCGGGGAGGGGCTTAGGCTTCTTGATATTTCTTCCTCCCTTACCTTCATTTCCTTCTCTTCTTTTTTAAAAACAATAGAAAAAAAAAAACAGTCTAAATTTCTCAAAAATAGCTCTGGTTTCCACTTTATATTAAGCCAAGTGAAACGAAATAAAGCCACAATCTGCTAAACATTTATAAATTCTGCACAGATATCAGATGCACTAGATGAGGATTCAAAACCATCTCTGGGCTCTCCGGGATTCCAGTTATTCATTCAACAAAGAAGATCATCTTCTCTGCCCTCACGGTGATAGATGCTAACCATAACTGAGCTCTGCTTGCTCCTATTTACTGTGTAATGTTGTTTGTTTGTTTCCCTTATGACCGTATTAGCAACTCTAGAGGTAGGCACTGTTGTAATCCTTTTTGTAGAGAAGAAAGTTGATATATAGAGTTCCAGAAATTTGTGGCTACAAAGCTGAGAAGTAGCAGGCCCAGAATTTTTGCCCAGCTCAGCCAGAGAAAAAGAACATGTGTGCTCTCAAACCCCAGGATAAGAAAAGCCAAACACAGAACATACGTGTACCAGAGCTTGGGATGGCGGCCTACGGAATGATTCTTTCCATTGGTTGGAGTGTCTTTCGTTGCCGATTTACTCAACAGGAATTCTTGAAGCTTCTGCTTAACCTCTGTGCTTGCCACTGCCCCTGCAACACACACACACATACACACGGGGACACAGACACCGACTGTGAGTTACTTCCTCTCGCCACTCAAGAACACTCAACAAAGGTTATGAAGAAATATCACTGGCCACAGCATATAGTGCTTTCCTATTAAAAGAAAAAAAAAATCTATACAGGCTTTAGACAATGGAAGAAGTCTATCTTTTAACTGTTCCTTACGTTACATTTTTTTTTTCTCAAAAATACCTTCAATGATTTTTTGTGATCGTTTTTATAGGAAGGGAATTCAGTGAACTACCATCAGTCCATCTTTAAATTTAAAGAGGAGATTGCTGACAGTTGGGGCTGTACTTAATGGCGGCGCACTGCTTGCCATTTTTTTATTTTGCTATTTATGGGGCTCTATGTTCAGGCCTCAGCACTTACAAAAATGGATGCATAAATAGGAACAAAACACTAGTTTTTAATATTATTTTATCTTTTTAAAATTAGGGATCTTGGGGAATGTGGTAGATAGCTGCAATACATTAAAATGGTCTGCTAAGTTGCTTGTCTATAAATTCAACATTGTCGTAGAATTCATTTGAGTCTTAAACAAGTACTATTTCATTGGTAATTTCAGTTCAAACCACCACACTTAGCAACGCCCTGAGCCTGAACTGCCTGGGGAGAGGGCAATCATTTGGATATGTCTCCCTCTTGTGGACCATTAGTTTGCAAGTGTTCCGCCTTGAGTCTTCCCAGAGTCTAAGTACACCAATAGGGAACTGAGGCACACCATGATGTTCAGAACAGTGACTGCCTGGGCAGGAAGAAGGAAGAACTGAAAACACATAGATATTACTTTATTACTAAACGGGCAGTCTTAAGCTCGGTCACTTCAGCACGATTTTACTTTCAAAGTCCAATGAACCAGTCTGTGTCTTTGCCAATGCTGTGTTTACTTCCCATTAAGCGCTGCAGAGCTCATGTGAACAGGCACTTTAGTCTATACGTTATTCTTTCCATTAGACAAGGACATTTTCGACAAGTTTATTTTTCATTATTTATCAGGTTCCCTGCGACGGTCAGCTAAAGATTGGGAAGCGAGTGTGTCTGTTACCCCGGTGTCTCTTACTTTCTCGTCCTCTATCTTTGCCTCTGAGAGAAGGAAGCGGCTGCTCTCTGCGGTGCCTTTCTACTTCCTGTTCTTGCCTCTGCTGCTCCAGTTTCTGCTCCTTTTCTAGGAGTTCTTGCTGTTGTTTTATGGCTAGAAGTTCCTGTTGTAACTTGCGAGAAGAGAAAGACATGAGAGTGTGCAATTTCTTTAAGGTTCAAAGTCATCACTCACTGCACCAAATTGCAATGTTAATCAGCTTTTGGAACTTGATAGTATTTAGTTTGTGCTTCAACCACCTTTTTATGATTGAAATATGAAGACAGGAAACTAAAGTCATGATGGTTTTTATATCTACAACAAGCAAGCTTTTTAGATTATTCTATTCCTTGTGTCTCCCTATCAACAATCATTACCAAGTCCCCACAGGTCATCTGAATGCTGTTGGCCTGAACCTTTAGTTTCCTTCCCTGTGTACTTATATACTTATAAAATGTAGGAACATACAAAGACAGAAACGGCCCAGGTGTCTATTACACAAAGTCTCTCATACTATAAATAGACAACTGAAATAATCAGTTCTTACACTGAGATACAGCATAAAGCTCAAGTGAACAGAATGGTAAGGTGTGAGGTAATTTTGGGAAAGTCTACCTGAAATAGAACAAGCACTAAGACATTTACCACCTCATAGAGACAGTTCTTAGAGTGAGGTAATCTACATAACCATATACATCTCTAGAAAATACAGAAGCTTCAGGACTGTCATCTAACACAGGAAAACTTCAGAATTGGAAACATAGTTGCAAATGAAACCACTTCCACAAACTGCTCTTACATGCACTGGTTTTCTGAATTCTCTGAATTTAATTCAAAACAAAAATACAAGGTTATTTGTTATGACCTTTTAAAGATATCAGCTTCCTTACAGACCTAGAATATATATATATCAGAATATATATAATCTCTATATCTATCAATCTATCTATCTATCTATCTATCTATCTATCTATCTACCTACTTACCTGTATGTATGTATTATGTATGTATCTCAAGAAAAACAAATGTACCGAGTGAACAACAAAAGACTCTGGAGCCCTACTTAGTTTCTGGCACTGATGGGTCTGAGCTTTGACAACATACTAAAGCTACAAAGAACCTCTGTTCATTAAAGTAAGACAAACAATAATTTCTCTTGGATCAGATTCATAATTAATACAAAATTTAGTTTTTAGTTTTGAATGATACAATTTCAATTATTACTATTTATAACTTAATTCTAAAGTATAATTTATCCTTTGAAGATGAGACAATTAAAAACCTCTATTTTATAGCAAATAATAGAACAAAATGCAAGGCTGTGTAGAGTGCTGTCAGGACCTTCTTGTTTCTTTGGAGCCTCAAGAAGGCAACTTTTTATGCCAACCGCAAGAGCCTTACCCAAACTCAAGTACATGATAGGGAGTTCTTCTGTTTATTCTCCATATTAAGTCTGAAAATCATGGTGTTTTTTTTTTTAATTTAACATTTAATAGATACTCTCAAATACCCACTGTTAATTAGGAATTCATAGTTATGTTTAAATTCTGTTTTAATGTCAAGTCTATAGCAATACGGTTCAAATTTATTTAATGCTTTATCCAAAGCTTCACTGCAAATTGAACTCTAATTCCTTCTAGAAATGGAAAAGCACACATACTCATGACCTTGGCCACAACATTTAGCCAAGATATAATGAAGCCTATCTAAAAATTAAAATGAATAAAACTTCACATTTATTTCCAGACATTTTAGCCTGCTTGAAGTATGGGGACTGCGGAGCTTTGCCAGCTGACAGGGAAGACAACAGAGTTTTGAGTGTCTACATTCTAGTTGCCTTCCATGTGGCTTACAAAGTCACACTAAGTTTTCCCTCTGCCTAGTTGACTAGGGGAGAACCAATAGACCAGGATGGAAGGAAACAGGTGCTGATGAGGACGAGAGTCAGAGTTCAAAGCCAATGCTGTTAAAGTGTGGTATACTGCCTTCCTCATGCAAACAAATCTCAATGAACGTTAAAAGCATTAACCCTTAGACCTACCCATATGACAGTAACAGAGCAAAATAGAAAAGCTAACGAACTATAAAACTTCCCAAATCTTAAAAAGAACATGTAGACACGTCTCCAACCCCTCACAAAATAATGTACTATGTAGGAATATCGTCTTTATAAAGCTCCTTTCACCACCTTATAATCCTTATTCTCTGAAGTGCCTCTTTTCCAATGTCTTTCCAGATGTCAATCAACCTGCCATATCATTTTGTTTGTGCCATAGAAGCAATTTCCTACACTTAAGTTCTGGGTGAAGTCAAACGATAAATTACTCACAATTGACTCTAGCAGTAAGAAAGGCACCAAACACTAATGAAAAGAAGAAATCTAAAAATGAGCAATGCAACTTGCTTCTCTTTGTCTTATTACATGTGGCAAAGGACTGGAACACAAAAGAAAATGAACCAGATAGTCATTCAGAACTCGAAGCAAAGTGAAGAATGTAAATCTTACTCATGCCTCATTGCTCTGTTAACATGGCTAAAAGGACTGAAGAAAGAGATCTAGACATCGATTACCGTTTCAAGGGTCAAACTGAAATAACACTTTGGCATTTATTCAAAAATAAATGTACAAAATATGTGAATGATATTCATATAAATATGAGACAGTGATTTCATTGGAAACACACATACAGAACCCTTCAATCTTGTTTTTAAGCTGTGTTATAGAGCAATAATATAAAAGTTACTAGTAAAGGAAAGTTCACTAGTAAAGGAAAGAGAATATGTTTTATATTAGGCATCTAGGAGCCTTGTATGCAAATAATATATCTTGCAGAACAAGGGAAATGGGGAAGAAAATAGCACTTTCATCTTCTTAGACATTGTAATTTAGTGCTGTAAGTTAGTTATCTATATTAATACCACATTCATGTATTTGTGCTTGATATACAAGAGATTAAGTACCTAGAATGCCACATAGTAAAATATGACAAAGACCATAATTCAATTGATTATCACCTCTAAGTCATCTTTGAAGGAGTTGACAATAAAATAAAATTGTATTGTAAATATTTTGTGCTTTTAAAAAAATAAATTCAAATTAAATGTCTATTTTGTTGAACTAAAACATTCCCATGCGTTTTTAAAATTTTGAAAACACTGGGCCACATTGTAGCTCAAGTTTTAGACCTTCCCCTCTTTGCTTCTCAAGCTTTGAGATAAGAGCCATGTGCCACCACCTCCTCCAAGTTATCTGTTACTAAATGTCTTTGCCAATTATTAAAAAAAAAAATCAATCTATGGTGATATTTTTCCAGTGAATATTCTGAAGATGAAAAAGAACAATTTGACATATATACAATCACCAGATGTCAGTAAAAGTTCTGAGCTAATGCTATATTTCCCCTGAAATAACAGTCTATAAAACCATTGAAACATTTATGTCACTTTTTGCATATAAAATTCCCTTCATCTTTTCACTTATTTTGAGTATAAGCTCTATGGGATATTTTCTATAAGGAAGAATTAGTATTGCCCTAGATTGAAAACAAAGACACAACAGAAGAGGGCCGTCGCTCTTCACAGGAAGAATTTATCCTTCCTGGTAAATAGTGCACACAGATTCTTTAGTAATATAGCATGGACCTGTCCAGTTCTTGGTGGTAACTATACAGGGCAGAGGAGCACACAGGAGAGAGTATCCATGAGAATGGAAAGTTCCTGTTGCTACCAGTGAGTCTGTGAGGGAAAGGGTAAAGTGAGCAGAGCTCTCCCACTACCAAAGCAAGGGTTTACCAGGTACTTACCCAAGTCTCCAACTAGTACAACCACACTTTCCTTCAAGCCACATATCCGTGTCTTAATCACAGGAAAATTCCCCATCAGTGCTCCCAGGGGCCGGTCTTATGCCCACATCATGGTGTAGATGCCCTGATTGAGAAGTCAGAGACAAAGACACATTTGCTACCTTGATGTGCTCCTGGAGCTGTGCTTGATGCTGCCTTGTCAAATTCTCGTGCTGCTTCTGAAACTCTGCTATGAGGAGCTGCTTCTGGATCTGCTGCTGCTGCTGGATAAGAAGTAATTCTTGCTGCAGTTGCTTCTCGCGGACGACAGGATCCACCACAGGCATCATCATCCTGAGATCTGTCCTTAGGTCTAAAGGCGAGATGGGTTCCAGGCCCATAGGAACCTCTGATTTCACGTCCACTGGAGACACAGAAAGGAAGACAGAGAACGGGGTAGAGATGTTTGGAAATTAGCACGTGGGTTTGTAATATACCAAGAACAAAAAAGCACTATACCCCGTATAGCACATATAAGCACCTCTATAAAGAAATGGGTATAATCTCTGCTTCATATTGAAGAGGAATTGTGTTCTGTACATCAGTTTTGGTAAAGGGTACCTAGGTTAAATTTTACTCAGGAATGCTTTCTGCTCTGAATCTTCTACTACAGTCGTCGTCTTTTTTTTTTTTTTTTTTTCAAACAGATGGATTCAACTAGTCATACCAAGAATCATTCATAAAATGTATTAGACTGGACCATTTAACTAATGTAAGCCGAGGAAGACCTCGAAAACCAAGATAAGGAAAGATGTCATACAAAAAAGGGAACTCTGTCACAAGAATTCATGGACTTATAAAAAGTTTTATACTCAGAGACAGAAGATAAATTCTACTTTAACTTAAGCGTGTCATGCAGTATATCTGCCTCACCATTACACCTGAGGAGGACATGGGAGAAACTACATCCAGGTTCAGGTGATGGTGATTAACCAGAGCAATGGGCCAAATCCCCACAGGGAGAAGTGAGAGTAGCCCAGTACCTGAGAGGTGATGTTTAAATAGCAATCATTTAAATTGTGGAAACCTCATTCTTAAAATAAACAAGGGAGAAAGAAGTATGAGGGAACTTCAAGTAAATAATTAGTCAAACCACCAAAGGGAAAAAAAATGACCCAAGGATAACTGTGGAAGACAATATCTAAATGGATAAAAAATATTCATATATAGAAAGACTCAAAAAAAGACTTAAGCAGCAAAGCTGCAGGCGGGGCGGATAGTCAGGTGGCTACTGTCTACTCTGCTTGTTCAGTACCCATGCCCAGCTGGTGGTGAAACATTCTGAGGAGTTCATCTACCCAGAGGAACCAGAGAGGTTTTGTAATTAAGTTAAACAGGGCAGGTAAAGACCAACAGGTCTCTGGGAAGCTGAGGTGATAGCTCTTTAAAATTGGTGTCCAAGTACTCAGATATTATACCCAGCATAGACAGAGATGACCAGAAATTTCAACTGCAACAACATTTAAAATATTTTAACCTTCTGAGCGAGGAGCGCAGAAAAATGGTTCAGTAAGTCAAGCATGCCACACACAGGCTGCTAGGTTCACCGTCTATTCTTTTTTTCAAAACTTATTTTATTAGATATTTTCTACATTTACATTTCAAATGCTATCCCTAATTCCCCCTATACCCTCCCCCCACCCTGCTCCCCTGCCCACCTGCTCCCACTTCTTGGCCCTGGCATTCCCCAGTATGGGGCATATAAAGATTGCAAGACCAAGGTGCCTCTCTTCCCAACGATGGCTGACTAGGCCATTTTCTGCTATATATGCAGTTAGAGACACGAGCTCTGGGGGTACTGATTAGTTCATATTGTTGTTTCACCTATAG
>NC_034596.1:32841564-32843015 GCF_900095145.1 Mus pahari
TGGGTTACCTCACTCAGGATGATATCCTCCAGATACATCCATTTGCCTAAGAATTTCATAAATTCATTGTTTTTAATAGCTGAGTAGTACTCCATTCTAAAGCCAACCCAATGTTTGCTATCACTATCCTTATTTGCACAAGCCTGATAATGTTATCTCTACTCAGTCTTTGCCCATCACTGCTAAGGTAGAGATGATCTTAGGAACAACAATAACTAAAGGCTCAATGAGGGCAGTTACTCAGAGTGTGTACAACACACTGATCAGTAATGGTTTTGTGTTTTCCATGATATAAAAATGGAAATTTTGTGTACATTAAAATATTTCATCAATACTGATTGGCTAGCAAATCAAAAGTATATAAGCAACTATAGTAGTAAAATGGTAAGTGATTTGTATAAACTATTATAAAATTAAAAAAGCAATTCAACAACTAAGAATCACCCTTATTAGTAAATAATACAAACATCATGAAACATCAAACAACATAAGAAAATGAAACATCATGTAGTCTCTCACAACCATATGTATGCACACACATATATGTGCAAGTATATATGTCTACATACATAATGCCTCATTTTATAGGGTAAGAAAATGAAAGAATTATTTATTGCAAGTGGTACTTTTAACTTATTTAAAACTGCCAAAAAAAAAAAAAAAGTAAATCTGCAACATGAACCAGAAGATATTAACTCTTCTACCATTTGATTCAGGTTTGCTACTTCTACAAGGAAATCATACGGAGACAATCCTAATGGGGAAAAACTTCAAAGCCATATTATTTTCTGGAGATTGTGTTTATTATTATAGTCATCGAGTAGAAGGAACACCAACAAAAAGTATGTCATATTCATTTGGTTTGTAAAATGTAGTCAGTGGGTCGGGAGATGTCAGGTGATCAATTTTTGCTTTACAAGCATGAGCCCCCTAATTCAATCTCCAGCACCTACATTAACAAAACAATCGATGATGCTGTTGCATGCCTGTTATCCTAGTACTGGGGAGGTGAAGATCATCAATTCCTGAGGCTCACTGACCAGCCAGCACAGCTTAGTTGGTGATGTCCATGTTAGGGACAGACACTGAGATACCTAGGGAATGATACTCAAGGTTGTCCTTTGACCTTCCCATGTATATGCATGCATGTGCATGAGCTATACTGACATATGACAATGGACCCCCATTCGTGCACACATGCTCACAATGTATGAAATCCCTAAAAATGATTATCATAATATTAAAATGCTTAAAAGGTGATAATAAATTTGCATTTATACTCTGACAACCAAACTGTATAAATCTTTATTAAGTCCCATAATATTAGCTATCATTCTAAATGCTGAGTCTCAGGACTTTGAAAAATAAAGACAAAAACTCAGCCAACTAAGCATGTACACAATACACACACAAATACCACACACACACACACACACACACAGAGAGAGAGA
>NC_034596.1:32843790-32870976 GCF_900095145.1 Mus pahari
ATATATATATATATATATATATATATATATATATATGACCTTTACTTTTGCCTTATTGTTCATAAACTATGAACATCAAATCCTTATATTTTTTTCAAACAAAAGAAGTAGAAAAAAAGATAAGTAATAAAAACCTACAGTGGTATGAAACACTCATTGCAAACCTCAAAGAATAATTTGACTTCTTAACCTGCTATCCCAACAGAAATGATTGTATCTAACTGCTTGCCTTTGTTCAGAGACTAATCACTAAATTGTGAAAAATCACCCTCAACTTATAAAAACTCCCCTTGATTATAAATAATTGCCTAAGACTGAGAAAAAGCGGCGGGCAAGATCCCAGTCTTTCATCCAATTTATTCAGCAGTGATCCACATTCCATTTGTCTAGACTAAATATAGCAGCGTTTATACAAGAAATCAATAGTGCTTGCCGAGAGGAGAGCAGAGGCATGAATATTTCATCAAATGTGAGGAGAAGTAGGAATCACCAGAGTCGTGGCTCTGGCTGGGTCATCTCTGGCCTGCCGGATTTGCCCCTGCTACTTGGACAAAAGCTCATGTCTGCAGATCACTCTTGTATCACTGCCGTTCTCTATTTTTAGCAGCTATGGCATTGTGGGTGACAAAGACGCTTCTTATTCCAAAAGGAATGTTGCATTTTCTGACATCTCTGCTGTCAGGCTAAGGAGCTTCCCAGGAACATGAATAGAAGTATAAAACCAGGGATGAGTTTCAACAAGTGACAGTCACCTTTGTACACAGAATGTGTAAGAATAGGCACTGTGAATAGCTACTGAATTTTAATTAGAAATAACCAGTTTACAGGGAGAATGTAACCATTATTCTTAGTAGTGGGTAAATAGAAATACCTCTGTTTATACTGTTTTGGGTTTTTTTGTTTGTTTGGGAAGACACACAGTTCTTCAAAGGTTATTGAGAAGTAGTTGTCAATGACTTGGTTGAGAAGGCAACTGCTGACAAACAATATTACCATTAGTTATCACTGAATTGTATTTTTTTCTTAACAAACTCCAACACCTAGGACACAAGTAAGAAAGAGCCAAGATAAAACTAACTTTATTTGGACTTCTTCTGAGGTTATAAATAAATGCAAAGACTTTAAGAAATAGTTCAGTGGTTAAGAGCACAGACTACTCTTCCAGAGGACCCTGGTTCAAATTCCTACATAAAGTCTGACCACTGTCCGTAACTCCACTTCCAGTGGATCTTACACTCTTTTCTGACCTCCGCCAGCCCTGCATGAAGGGTTGCACAGACATACATGCAGAGAAACACACATACAAAATAAAATAAACAAGTTTTACATAAAAATGAACACCTGCAAACAAGTATAGATTATTTTAGCTTTTTTCAAATGCCCAGGTGAAACATTTCCCCACACATATGATCTGATCTTAACCATTACATTATAAAAACCTATTTATTCTGTGTGCATAGGTTTGTTTCTTGATAGTTGCTATTTCATTATTCAAAATATGCATTTTTTCAAAATAATTTTCATTTTCTAAAGTACTTATGAACAAAAACACTTCCTATTTCAAAGTCAAAAAAATCCTAGATGGTGTATATGTGTGTTGCTTAAACAACTGTAACTATTATAAACACACACATATACATATATACACATACATACATACATACATACATACATACATATATACACATATATACATACATACACATATATAAACACATATATACATACATACACACATATATATATATATACACATTCATACACACAGATAGATAGATAGGTAGATCGACAGACAGACAGATAGATAGATAGATAGATAGATAGATAGATAGATAGATAGATAGATAGATAGATAGATAGATTTTTATTTAGCGAATAGGGAAGAGACTTCTTAAAATCAATACCAGGACCAGTGTCACAGTTGATTTCAAACCTAACAGGCACAAATCTTTTTTAGTTCTTACTTTGTGATGTTGCTAGTAAATGACACCTAAATCTGAACAGTGTTCTTGACTTGCAAAGAAGGACACCAGCTGATATTTCATCCAGTGGCTCCACAGAAAATTTCAACCATTTTAACAATGTTTCAAGTGGATAACTTGGAAATGGAAACATTTTATAGACAGACCTTTGTGCATGTAAGAGTGTCACTGTGGCTGAAGGCATGGTTTAAAGCCTCAGTTTCACACATAAAATATTATCATAGACATGAGTGGGTCATTGAATGACTTAGCTTTTTATATGCAAAGTGCTACAGAAATCAGAGCCATCTCTCACACTATCAGTTAATATTTGCAATTACAGAGGTCCCATCTAAGGACACGGTGTCAACAATACTGGCCAAGCCAACATCTATTCAGGCTCCTTATGCTAAACGATTACCCGTACGTGTTCTGGCAAGTGGACATATGAACTGAAATAACTTGATTTGGGAAGAAGGGAATATTGCCTTGATCACCCACTGTACTTATTCTGTTCTTCCACCACAGAGACCTGCGTGATATACTCTCCATCACTGTAACACCACTCCATCAAATAAATAGACAGTATCACTAGCATGAGATGTGGGAAAGCTTTGTGGAACGCTGCTTCAGTAGTGTGTGCAGGGCTTTCTATAGGATGCCCAGAATGATAGCTTCAGTAGACACTTTCTTTCTTTCTTTCTTTCTTTCTTTCTTTCTTTCTTTCTTTCTTTCTTTCTTTCTTTCTTTCTTTCTTTCTTTCTTTCTTTCTCCTTCCTTTNCTTCCTTTCTTCCTTTCTTCCTTTCTTCCTTCCTTCCTTTCTTTCTTTCTTTCTTTCTTTCTTTCTTTCTTTCTTTCTTTCTTTCTTTCTTTCTTATTATTTTCTTTATTTACATTTCAAATGCTATCCCAAAAGTTCCCTATACCCCCCCGCCCCAGTAGACACTTTCTATCATTAATCTTTACACTTGTCTTTCTTGGTTCCAGACTTCAATCTCTACCTGGCAGACTGGCTCTATTAAGGCACATTAATACTTAACCTACTCCTACATCTCTGAAATTCTGGTTGGTACTGAGAACTGTGATACACCTAGCTTATCAGGGAGGGCTAAGGCAAACATCCCTTTATGTTTTAATGCTCTGTCTTACTGCTTCTGTACTTTACAGCTAAATCAAAACTTGGGCTTTCCTTCAGTCTCTGCTCCACACTTTGTCTCTGTATCACCTCATGGATATTTTGTTCCCCCTTCTAAGAAGGACCGAAGTATCCACACTTCAGTCTTCCTGCTTCTTGAGCTTCATGTGATCTATGAATTCTATCTTGGGTATTCCAAGCTTCTGGGAATATATAATAATAATAATATATAATGAATGTATATAAATGATGTATATCTTGGATATTAGACCCCTATCAGGTTTATGATTGGTAAAGATCTTTTCCCAATCTGTTGGTTGCTGCTTTGTCCTATTGAAAGTGTCCTTTGCAATTGTATGGGGTCCCATTTGACATTCTTGATCTTAGAGCATAAGCCATTAGTGTTCTGTTCAGGAAATTTCCCCCTGTGCCCATATGTTCAAGGCTCTTCCCCCCTTTCTTTTCTATTAGTTTTAGTGTATCTGGTTTTATGTGGAGGTCCTTGATCCACTTGGACTTGAGCTTTGTACAAGAAGATAGGAATGGATCAATTTGCATTTTTCTATATGCTAACCACCAGTCGAACCAGCACCGTCTGTTGAAAATGCTGTCTTTTTTTTCCCCCCACTGGATGATTTTAGCTCCTTTGTCAAAGATCAAGTGGCCATAGATGTGTGGGTTCATTTCTGGGTCTTCAATTCTATTCCATTGATATACTCACCTGTCATTGTACCAATACCATGACGTTTTTAATCACAATTGCTCTGTAGTACAGCTTGATGCCAGGCATGGTGATTCCACCAGAAGTTCTTTTTCTATCCCATATACAGACACCAAACCCAGACATTATTGTGGATGCCAACAAGTGCTTGCCTGTTATAACTGTCTCCTGAGAGGCTCTACAAGTGCCTAACAAATACAGACATGGATGCTCTCAGCCAACCATTGGACTGAGCACAGGATCCCCAATAGAGGAGCTAGAGACAGGACCCAAGGAACTGAAAGGGTTTGCAGCCTCATAGGAGGAACATCAATATGAACCAACCAGTATCCCTGGAGCTCCCAGGGACTAAACCAGCAACCAAAGAGTACACATGAAGGGGCCCATGGCTCCAGCAGCATATGTAGCAGAGGATGGCCTTGTCAGGCATCAATGGGAGGGGAGGTTCTTGCTTGGTTCTGTGAAGGCTTAATGCCCCAGTGTAGGAGAATGCCAGGACCAGGAAGCAGGAGTGGGTGAATTGGTAAGCAGGGGCTGGGGAAGGGGATAGGGTTTTTTTTTTTTTTTTTTTTTTGGAGGAGAAACCAGGAAAGGGGATAGCATTTGAAAATTAAATAAAGAAAATAATCTAAGTTTAAAAAAAAATCTAGGGAAGAAAAACCTTACAAAAGTGGGACAGAACACCATTTACAAGGTTATTGAGTTGAAAAATCACTCTTCATTGGACTCTATGTATGCACACAATTCTATTTGCCTTCTTTCTCAGATATTAAAGATCATAAAGACTGTGCAAGAGATGATCCATGAGTCAAGCTCTATTGTCTTTATCTTAAACATTCACCTCATGTATAAGGTATCAACTATACCCCAAAGACTCTTGGAAACAGTGCTGTGGTGCACACTGCATTTGGAGGGTTCTAGGATTCGAGCCTTGCCATTTCTCCCTCTCTTTGCATATGCTGATTACTTTACAAATAGTGCTGATGGAGTCAGACTTGCTCTCAGTTTACTCTTCTGAGGATGAGTTTGGCCATGGAGCCCTGGCCAGGTTGTAATGTGATGAAGATGGCCAGTGCAGGTGCCTACAATCCTGACTAGGGACCAGAGCCTCCAAGACTGTCTATGGAGCATGGCTACTGAGGAGGCAGTTGGGGAGCAGAGAAATGGGCTTGTTCTTTATGGTGACAGGCCAAGAATGCTCAAAGGAGAAGCTCATCCTTGGGAATCAACAGTTCCTTTCCACTTGGCTTCCAGAAACGAAAGATGGAAACTCAGCCAAGATGGCAGGAACTCAGTGTCACCTGCTGGTGGTTCTACTGTCTAGGAAGAACAAGAAAAAGTGATTTCATTGTGCTCTTCAGATATCTCCATCTGGATCTTCCAGCTTCAGGGTTGCAAAGGCTCTTGGCTACTAGAAGCCACTTCTTTCCCAGAAAAGATGCTAGCTAGCCTCTGAAAATATGGCTGTCTACAGTCTGCCAGTAGGAGTGTGGTTGTTTCTACAGAGCTTTTCAGTGAGTTGATGTTTGTTTTCCTCCACTGAGCCTATATGTTGTGGATTGATGCTCTTATCCCTTCTTGTGCAACTCATTGTGTCAGCGTTAGGTTTTACACCTCCTCTCTAGGCTTGTCTCCTGTTACCACTTCCAGAAGCTGGACCACAGATCACAACATAGGTTTCAAAGTGACATCCTCATTCTTTATCAATTTACTTCAGCAAACTTTCTTTTTGAGTATATTCTAGTCTTATGCTAAATAAAATAGGGAATAGAAATAAAAGGTATGAAGGTATGATGCAATTCACCTCACTGCCAGAGTTGACTATGAGGTCCAGATGAAGTGGGATTGGAGAGAATGGGGAAGGGTAGTTATGTTATATGCATGACAGTAACACATAAGTGGGTACACAACTGCAATAAAAAGGAAAACAAAGACAAAATCAACATAACAACAAAATAAGAACACGTAGTTGTAGGTCAAGGAGTAAAAAGGACAAATATAAGTTTTCCTAGTCCTCTTGTGGATTGTGACATCTGTTATGTGAAGGGAGAAATAAGGAGAAAAAAATAGGTGTGCATGGTAGGGAGGGAGATGTGGAGTGACAAACCAGAAGAAAAGGGTCTCCCTCTTCACCTTCATCCCATCCCTTTATTCTTCCTCCAGTCCTTGGTCAAGCTAATGAATGAAAACAGAGTAAGCTTGGGAGCAGGACCCTGATAAACATCAGCTCTACAAGCAGAATTCTGGGCTTTGGCAAATAAGTATACATTCTGAACTCCTTTGCTTCCTTCAGTTCTATGAAAATTAGTCTAAATCCCCTTTGACATTTGCCTTCTCTGAGGGGACCCCCCTCAAACTCCAGCCTTATCAATGCATTTGGGAGTAGACAAAACCGATGCTTACATTTTGCATTTCTTCTACTCTGTTGGTTGTATGAATGAATGAAAAGTTCCTAATGTTGGACTCCTGCACAGCACCTTTCCCTTCTCTGCCTTTCCCTCACCTCCTCTGCAAGATGAAGAAAATCTGCAAGAGCTATCTCTAATCCGCTCATACCCGTGCTTAGCCACAGGAACCAGCTACTGTTCAATGTTCAGATGATCTCTCCAAGACCAGTGCCTGCTTCATGAAAGAGACCCTTTTCACTGTCCCTGGAGCACCCCTGGGAACCTGGGGCTTCAGTGACAGTGATGAGTGCATGCCCAGAATGAATGAATGCATGAATGAATGAGTGAAAAGATGAAGCTCAAAAAGTATTGTGAAATAGAAACACATGCACATGACTGCATGATTGTGGTCACAAAAGCAAGCACATCCTGTGAAAGTAACAAAGGAACAATTTATTAGATGTTGTGACCATCTCAATTCTCCATTATGTGAAGTCTTTGCTTAAATTATTAGTAAGTGAATACCAATTCTTCAGACAAATTATCAGACAAAACAAATAAGCATTTGCAAACAATCTCAAAAGGTTTCAAGGTGTCCTTTTGTATCTCTTAAAACACAATCATCAATTTGAAGTAGGAGAAAACACAGAAAAATGCAACTTCCCCATTTATACCATTTGTTCAAGAGTTACCAAGAATAGGTTACAACCTGAATTACCTAGACATTAATGTCTAACTTAAGACCCATAGTATATTAGAAAATTAGACACAAGTGGCAAAATGTAAAGTGAGAATTTATTTTTCTTATTTCAAACTTGAAAGAGGAAAGAAATATATATTAAAAATCCTCTTAAATTCATTTAATCAAAATTCTCTGAAATTTTGCCCAAGATAATCACCAGTTGATTTATTTTTTCAGTGTTTAAACATAGTGGACTGCATGCTTGGTACATAAGTGTCTCCATTAGAATCTATAGTCTCAGAAGTAATTTTATGGAAAATTAAATTAGTAGGTTTGAATGTGTCTAAAAGATTTAGGGAAAAAGTAGTTTCTTTAAATTGACAACAATTCTGTCCAAACTTCATTTTAGAAATGTAGAAATTCTTAGTATATGGTCTATTAGCATTTATAATATAATCATTAGGAAATAAAAAGAATGAGTAAATTATCAAACATTAAAAGAAAAATTTTTGTAAGAATCATATAAATTGGTTTGTCCAGAGGTGCAACTCTCCTTCACAGTGATTGTGATCGAGTTGTGAATATCTTTAGTTTCTTAAAGTGCATGAATACATGGCATAGATGCAAAGAAAATAAATGCAGAAGGCAATCTTGGCTTTGATTTACTGTTCTCTTATTTCCCAGGGGTCTGGACAGGAAACGAAAATAACCACAAATGACTAAAATATCAGTAGTCCTTGAAATATCAACATTTAAGCTAAAGCAGGCTAACTTTTTAATCAAAGCCTTTGCTATTTTGATTTACTTAATTCAAACCCCCTCTCTGCAAATATGCTTTTGAATTAAGCAGTCATAACAAACCATAACACAAACATGAATTGCCAACTAATTTGTAGTGCACACTTGGTTCTGTCTGCGACAAAATACAGCTTTCAACTCAAAGAGAATGAGGGCTAGTTTATTCTAGAGCCAAATTTGAGTGACCATGGCCTGAGAACACAGGTTTAGGTTACCACAAATTCCATGAAGGTTTTCTAGTAACAAAACAAAGTAATGATTCAAGGCAGTTTTAAGATACGTTGGTGGAGTCATCATATAGGTGGTTTCAGCAAGATGGGTGATTTTTTCCCATCAGCTCCACATGCTATCGGATGATAATCTTAGCTTTTGGGTTGGTGGAAGCCGATGATGTGCTAAGTTAATAGAGTCACAAAGGGTTTTTATCTATAAATGGCGGGATGTCAGTTATGACAGAGAGGCAGGCTATTCAGGCTCTCAAGCTAGTCTGGGCTAATGTAATTAGCCACTGTACCTGAAATATACCAATTTCTCTGCTGCAGTCCTTAGTAGTCTTTGCAGACACAGCTTCCCTTTGGAATCCTCATTGAGAGTTCTAAACTCTTCTCCTACTCCTCAGTTCTTACTATCTGAGAACTGAGTAAAAACTTCGTGGAACTTCTGGAACAATGGAAACAAAATCAAGCCAGTTTATGTCACTTTTAACTTAACAGGAACTAAGAAACGAATCCACGGCATTTTGTAATTTGATCGAAAAATTTAATCTGATGTAAACGGCACCAGCAAATGAAACCCAGAGGAGGCAGGGAATTTTAGTCTTTTAAATGGATACTATCAGTATTAATTTGAAAGAGTTCTTTATTCAATTAAACTCAAATATCTTCATCTGAGATTGGGAGTAAGCTTTAAAAAAAAATGCAATAAGAGTGAGACAAGCATTAATTTTTTTGTGCCAGTTATATTATACTTTCATTTATAAACAAGCATCAAATGACAGACATTTTCAAACAGCAAAATAAAGAAATCTTTCTCATGGAAACCTGATACTAGATGCAGAAGATACGATGGTAATAACAGAACCTAGTGTAGTATACGGCATAAATTATTACTTGGTATATATCAGCTAAATAAACTTCTCTTAGCAGATCCTGCCTCTTATACCACTCTATGAACAAAATACACTTGCTTACTCCACAAATCAACTCAATCAAAGAGTGCTTTTACACCCTTTGATGAGACCTGCTCAGTCTTGGCCTGGGGAGATAGCTCTACTGGTAAAGTATGTGCTGTGCAATTATATGGTACCTAAGGAATAATATCCAAGGTTGTCCTCTTATCTACACACACACACACACACACACACACACACACACATATGCACACGTATGTGCATGTGAATACCTATATGCATCTACCCACTTACACATATACTCATAGAAAATACACAGAGCATACCTTAGAAGCATATAAATGTGCACTATTTTAATCTATAAAACATCTTTTGGGGGGAAGTGTGTTACCCTGCTAATAAGAGATAATTACTTTGAACTAATCAAAAAATATCCAGTACATTCTGAAGGTCTCAACACCTCAATTTAAGGTAACATATATGTAAATTCTCAAGACATGGAAGAGCAAAGATAGAGGCATTGGGCATTATGACATCCTTCTTTCCTATTGGATGCAGAACTCATTCATTCCTACAGAATGGAGATAGGACTCAAGCCTAAGTTCTCAGGAAGTCCTTTCACAGAAATGCAAGCACACCCCAACGGCAGAGTCCCTCTACAGCCTACTTATATCTGGCGGTACTGCTTCCCAAAAATCTAGAATGTGTCCTCAATCGTCTGGATCTTTTTTCCAATCAAGTTTTCTGACTAGCTTCAGCATCTGACGTCAACAGGAATGCATGCATTGCGAGGGTATAGGAGGAGAAACCCAGTTCTAGTCACTCAGTTCTCTGTGATTCCCCTCTGGTGATCCGGGTTCCATCAGATTCTGATTGAACTCACTGCTCTGTGGGCAATGGGAACATGCTCCATGTATTTCGCTAAATTCAAACTAGGGATAAATCACTCCACTGCTCTTTCAAATATCATAAAGCTGTCATTTTATAAGGATCATAATAACAGAATTTCTTTTAAAAACTGAATTCATTTATACCTTGTACTGCAATTTTTAATCAAAAGTATGATAAAAGCAAAAGGACCCTCGAATGCTGCATAATTTCAAACTTGGCCAATCCAGCTTGATTGGCAGCTAAAGTCATGTCATTGCCACAGGGTGGCACCACTTCCGCCTGTAAACAGAAACATCACCACCCTTGTCAGGAAGCACATTGGCGATGAGTTTCAAAACATGTGAGCACTCAGGAACCATGTATACTGATAACACTTGGCTTCTCTCAGAGGACAGTTCCAAGCTGTCTTTCCAAATTTGGGCAAGAGTAATGTAAAACACCATGATTCAGGGGGAGAAGTGGTGTTCTTCCTTAGATTGTGGAACCTATGCCAAGCACTTACAGTGTTCTAGATGCAGGTTTGAGGATGTTACAGAAGGGATGTTTATCTCTTCATAATACCACGAAGCTGTGGCTTATTACAACCTGACAACATATTTTAATGTGGCATTGCTTTACAGATAAGAAAAACACAAGCCATCAATAATGTGGTCAAGGTCACATATACCAAGATGTAAAGGGATTAAGCACGTTATGCATGCCACTTGGTTCTGAATCTTGGTCCTGACAACTCCATCCTGATGCCTCTTTAGCCCTATGGAAAGTGTATTCTTTTGTGTTTATAGTCTTTGAGGTAAGCCTTAAGGTAAGTGCTTCCAGAAACATTTTTTTTAAAGTATTACCTCTCTTTATTTTTAGAGGTGAAGAAAAGTTTTTGCTTGTACCTGGTAACACATTCCATAGAGATTTCTGTTCTTAAATACATTTTCTGCATATTTTGACACATTTGTATATTTTCAGGTATGTTTAACACATCTTACTTAGCTCTTTTAAAGAAACAATTCTGTATGTAAGCATTCTAAATATAGGATCTCAACTTTTATTTTAAGCTTTTATGGAGCTAATAATTTTATAACATTCTGCAGCACCTCACCGGTTCTCCTTACAGTCACGGTGTCTGACTCTGTCCAAGCTCATCCACTGACGGAGAGGGAAAGACTCAGCACGAAGTCATCCTTGCTACCTTATGAGCCAAATCCCACTTGGAGCTCAGAGGCAGAAATATGGAATCCTAACTCACTGTAAACAAGGCTAATGAGGTCTGAGTGTATTAATCATAAATTTTAGAACACTTTTAACTGAAGAAAGTAGTTTAAAAAATGTGAACTACATCTGTTTTTTGACAGTATGAGAAAGGATTTTCCAGAACAGTGTTTGTGGTAGTTTTTTTTTTTTCATATTCTAATGTTTTTGTTTCTGTTCAACACATCCTGTGTTCTATAAGAGACATAAACAGGGTAAGTCAATAAATAAAAGGAGTCTACCTTATCAAAATAAAGTCCTAAAGGTGTCAAGAATTGACTTTTCAAATATGTAAGTATAGATTTGTTCATCAAGAAAAGATATCCATATTTGGCATAAGAAAGTGTAATAATACTTTATGTGGATTTTCCTTAATTAGACTATGTTTAAAAGTTTCTATTTCTGGCAGATCTCATAGTATCTGTTTATAGAACTTGCCTGTGTGGCAAGAACGCTCAGCATAGAATGCGTCTGAGCCTTTCAACAGAGCCTCAGGATGATTGGTCTGAACCTGAGGCAGAGACTTAGCACCCACACATCTACGTGAAACCGTAGAAAGCACTGAGAAGAAACAGAACTGTGCTGAGCAAGCATCAGCAAGCCATAGTCCATGAGACAAATCCAGTCTCCAGTCCTAACTCTGCCTTGGTAAAACTACACTTTAGTTTTGAATGCACTTTTGTATGTGTGGGTGCAAAGCTTGTGTAATGTATAAGGGGCCAGAGGTTAACCTCTGGTGGTGTGTCTCAGGCCCAATCTACCTCGGTCAGTTTGTTTGCTTAAAAATCATTTACATTATTTTATGTGCATGGGTATTTTGCCTGCATGAATGTCTGTACCTGTTGCTTGGAGAGGCCAGAAAGGGGTATGCAATCCCCTGGTTACAGAGACTTGTGGGCTACTGAGTGAATCCTGGGAAGCCCACCCGAAAGAACATCAAATACTCTGAACCTCTGAGCTGCTTCTTCAGCTCCCACCTTGTGTTTTTAGACAGAGTCTCTCATGGAAACCTGTGACTTGTTGGTTATTCTAGGTTGGCTGGCCTGAAGCACTGAAGCACTGACTGTATCTTTTCTCTTCTGTAATTACACTTGCTTGTCCTATGTCCCAAACTGGTTCTGGAGCTAAAATTCAGGCTTTCCTATTTCGGTGGTGAGAGAGAGAGAGAGAGAGAGAGAGAGAGAGAGAGAGAGAGAGAGAGAGAGAGAACACTAATATTTCATAACATGGAAATTATATAAAATGCAGATTTTGTTTATAAATAAAGTTTTATTGGAACACATCTAGTTACATTCAATTATGTTCAGGATCAGAATGGAATGTTAAAGAGTTAGTATGACCTAAATCCAAAATATTTACCATCTATCTTGACAGATAAAACTTAATAGAAACCCATAGTCATTTTTCATAACACTCTAGAATTCCCTAGTACCTTCAAATTTTCAGGCTACTGATGTACTTTGCAAGTTTAATGTAGAAAGTTAAATGCCACCCCAGTTTATTTTTATACTGAATGATACACAATTAGTAAGAAATATGCTAACAACGAAATAATATGGACAAGAAGATCTGAGAGTTTTCATTAAGTTGCTACATTAATTCTATACTTCATTGCTTGTTTTTCTCCCAAGCACTTAGGTGTGAGACAAAATATAAAGGCTCACAGCATTTTAAAATAACAAATATATACTGAGTACCAGCTCTGAGCCCTTGCATCTTTTCCACCATGGATACAGGGACAGTACTATTCAATTTTAATTTTATTTCAAATTTACAGGAGGATAATGAGCAGCAGATAGGGCAGAGGAGCTCTCTCCCTGAAAACTCTACCTTTTCCTTACCTTTACTGCAGACGTAGCTGATATTTTTGTGGGGGAGGGGAGAACAAACATACACTTGCACAGGTAGGGCGATGTTGTACAAACAGAGGTCTCTCTCAACCTCTTGGGAGTAAACATTTTGATCTGCTGAGCCATCTCACTGGCCTTACATTACTTCTGGTTTTTTGTTTGTTTGTTTGTTTGTTTTCTGGTAGTACAAAATGAAGTTTATTCGGTGCATGGGAAGGGGTGTAGGAAAGAAAGGGGACTGAGAGCGACAGAAAGAGATGAGAGAAAAAGAAGGAAAGAGGCTGGCTAGGAACACATAGGGAGAGGTTGGAGGAGGGGAATGGCAGAATAGAGGGGGTGGAGGTGAGAGAGAGAGAGAGAGAGAGAGAGAGAGAGAGAGAGAGAGAAGCCAGAGAGGGCCTTACATTACTTTTTAAATGCTATTTTTTTCTTGATTTTTAAAACTCGGTAAATGCTAATTTGGGAAAGTTCAAAGAAAAGACACTATGGGATGATCCATACTCAAAGATTCAGTATTGTTTTCCCAGTGTATCTACTTTCAATGAATTAGGGATAATCAATTTTACAACAAACAAGCAAACAAACAAAAACTAGTTATAGGACAAATACTTGTTCACTTAAGAATTTCTGAAACATTCCTCCATTGTGGGTGGGAATGTAAACTTGTACAACCAATTTTGAAATCAATTTGGCAGTTTCTCAGAAAATTGGAAATAGATCCACCTCAAGACCCAGCTATACCACTTCTGGGCATGTATCCAAAAGACACCCCATTATCACACAAGTATACTTGCTCAACTATGTTCATAGCAGCTTTAATCATAATAGAAACTAGAAATCCTAGATGTTCCTCAACTGAAGACTGGATAAAGAAAATGTGGTGCATCTACACAATGGAATACTATTCAGCTATTAAAAACAAAGACTTCATGCATTTGTAAGTAAGTAGATGGGTCTTGAGAATACCATCATAAGTGAGGTAATTCAGACCCAAAAGGACATGCATGCTATATACTCACTAATAAGTTGATATAAGCCATAAAATACAGGATAACTATGCTACAATCCACAAACTGAAAGAAACTATGTAATAAAGAGGGCTCAAGAGTAGATATATTAATTTCACTCAGAAGAGGAAAAAATAGTCGTTGGAAGTTGTTGAGGATGGCTCTGTGCTGCTTGTATTTTATGTTAATTCTGCTCTCCCAGGAGAGGCTGCCTAGAATGAGGAATGAGTCACATGCTCAGGTGGCTACTTGTGAGCCAATCCCCTAATGAATAAAGGAGCCAATCACTGGACTTCTGGGTTGGATGGAGGAAGAGAGGAAGCAGGAGAGAGTTAGGACCTTTTGGAATGGGGACAGCATAAGGGTAGGATGTAACTGCTAGAGTTTCCCTGGTATCAGGGCAGATCCACAAGGATTCGCCACCAGAGGAATCAGATTGTAATAAGGCCTGCAAGTTAGGATTTTAGTTGCTGTGCCCAAAGATTGAGTTACTTTTGTTTCCGGACTAAGTTTGTGTTGTGTTTTCCTTCATGCAGTGGCTTGTCTGGGTTCAAGAGCGATAGGTAGGTTAGCAAAGCATAGGTTTGCTTGAGGTGCACCACAAAAGCTATGGGGGATTTGAAGCATGGGTTTGGTGTGGTAGCAACTCTCGCCAGCAGGAACCTAGAGAGCTGGGTAAAGAGAGTGTGGAGCACAGAGACAGAGTCTCCATGAGATAAAACAAACAAAATACAGGTCACCCATTGCCCGCCACTGCAAGGCCTGCCAGACAGACAGGGACTGAGAGTTGCCAGCACTATCGTGTGAACACGCTGGTTCATTTTTTTTAATGTTTCCCACAACAGGAAGTAGATGAGAGAGTGCGTTGGAGAGGTGGGTAAGGAGGGCTGTGGGGATGGTGATGGGGTGGGGGAGGGAGAAGGCTGCCAGTGAGATCAGATATCCACAGGAGGACAGCTATGGGACTAGCTGGAGACCTGGGGTGGAGGAGGCTACAGGGAGTCTGTTGGGGATATCCTAGCTGAGATTCCTACCAGCTGTGGATATAGAGTCTGAAGTGGCCACCTTCCAGTGATAGGACTTCCAGTAGAAAGAGGGGGACATCTTCCCACCCCCAAAACCTTCAACCCAAAATTTGTCCTGTCTACAAGATGTTCAAGGATGAAGATGTAGTGTAGATTGAGGGAAAAGTCAAGCAATGACTGCCCCAACTTGAGATCCATCCCGTGGGAGAGCGCCAACCCCTGACACTATTATTGAAACTCTGCTATGTTTGTGGACAGGAACCTAGTATACCTGTCTCATTAGAGGCTTCATCCAGCAGCAGATAGAAACAGAAGCAAAGTCTCTGCCAAACATCAGGCAAAGATCATGGAGTTGGGGACAGAATTGAGTCAGCCAGAGGCGTCAAGGATATTACAAGAAGACCTAGAGTCAACTAACTTAGGTCCATGGGAACTCAAAAAAATTGAACCACCATCCAAAGAGCATGCAGGGAGTAGACCTAGACCCCCACATTTGTAGTAGATTTGTAGCTTGGTCTTTATATGGGTCCCCTAACAATTGAAGTACAGCTTTCTCAGACTCTGTCTCCTGCCATTGGATTTCCTGGAGTGTCTGGTTTGTGCTTAGTCCAACTGGGACTAGATGTCCCAGGGAGAGAGAAGTGGTACCCAAAGAGGGGCTTCCCTGTCTCTGAGGAGAAGTGTAGGTAACAGGGGTTATTTGCAAAGCAGGACTGGGAGGAGAGGAGGCAGGAATATAGAAATTGGAATATAATGTGAATAAAAAGATAAATTATGAAAACAAACAACCCCCCAAAAGGAATTTCTTTAATAAAATAAAGGACAGACAGCTCTAAATTACTTCACTGTTTCTATACAAATGCCAATCTTATAAACAAATATTTCATATATTTTCATATCTTCCTGTCTTAGTTAGGATTTTCTTATTATGACAAAAATGCCATAACCAAAGCAACTTAGGGAGGAAAGAGTTCATTTTAAGGCTTCACACCATCCTCATGGTGGGAAGTCAAACAGATCAGGAACCTGCAGACAGGAGCTGAGAAAGAGGTCATAGAGGAGTGCTGCTTACTGGCTTATTCCACATGGCTTGCTCAGCCTTCTTTCTTATAGAACCTAGGACCTCCAGTCCAGAGATGGAACATATAAATCAATCAAGAAAATACACCAAAGGATTTCCCACAGGTAAGTCTGGTGGGGCATTTCTTTAATTGACATTTCCTCTTCCAAAGTAACTCTAGCTTATGTCAAGCTCACATAAAACTGGCCAGCACACTCTTATACACAGACTAAGAAGGACAAGATCATTTATAGAAACCAAATTTTAAATAACATTGACAATGAAACATTAGAAAAGTGTGTATATTTGGCACTTTAATTTCTGTATCTAATGGATAAGTTGATTAAGTTTATAGTTATTAGAGTACTAAGGAAACAACATAAGAATCTCATAGCTTCAGTGCAGATGCAAGCTTGGCTTTACAAGTTAGTTATAGATAAATCACTGAAGAAATTTTGTCTTCTCAAACAAAATAGTGGAACAATGTATGGAAAAATAGTTACCTACATGCTCTTAAGATAAGAATGGAGTTTTAAATTAATGTGATCCAAATTCTTAGGAAATACACTGCAAAGCACCATAGCCTTTAGTCCAAAGGCTTCTAATTATTTTCTATAATATCCACAATACAACTGGGATGTTCCCAGTAGAACACTCAGCCACTTGAAAAGTTACTTGTGACACAAATGTTAAGGCTCATGTTTTAAATGTTAAGGCTCATGTTTTAAAATCATGCTTTATATTTACAATTCCAAATTTGTAATCTTTCAAATTAAAAAAAAATCATCATAAAGAAAAAAAGTCACTCTCAACCCTAACAGATATCACCCTGATGTCTAGCTTCTTGAGCACTTTATATATTTTGTCAGAAGTTGGCTTGATGAATCTCTTTTTTCCATTCACTAGGCTCCATTCACTAGGCTACTGTTTTATCCTTTTGACAGTGTCCTTTGCCTTACAGAAGCTTTTCAATTACATGAGGTCCCATATATTCATTGTTGATCTCAGGTCCCAAGGTATTAGTGTTCTGTTCAGGAAGTTGTCTCCTATGCCAATTCATTCAAGGCTGTTCTCCACTTTCTTTTCTATAAGATTTAGTGTAATTGGATTTATGTGGAGGTCTTTGATCCACTTGGACTTGAGTCCTGTACAGGGTGATAGGTATGCATCTATTTTAATTCTTCTACATGCAAATATCCAGTTCATTTAGTAGAAGGTTTTGAAGATGCTTTCTTTGTCTCCCTTGTATAATTTTGGCTTCTCTGTAAAATCAGCCCCATTCAGCATGTTTCCATGATATATCAGTCCAATTGGGTTTATTCCTCTGAAGGCAAATGTATCACAATGCAGGACATATTAAAAGCCACAGATCGGAGCTTTCTGTTTACAGATCAGGTAGATCTGTCACACAGATGTCCTTTAGCTTACATGAGTATTGTATTTAAGAACATACCTTCTTCAACAAAGAAGACCAAAAAACAAGAAACAAACCCAGGGCCCAAGGGATGACATGCAGTCACCACGATTTTAAATATTTCCCCTTTGTATATCTCAGCTTTGGGACTAAGTGTACAAGCCTAACTTCTAACTTTAATGTGTGAAAATTGCTCCCTCTTTTCCCCTTAATTTCTTTCTTTCTTTCTTTCTTTCTTTTTCTTTCTTTCTTTCTTTCTTTCTTTCTTTCTTTCTTTCTTTCTTTCTTTCTTTCCTTCTTTTTTCTTTCTTTCTTTCTTTCTTTCTTTCTTTCTTTCTTTCTTTCTTTCTTTCTGTTTTGTTTTGTTTGTTTTTCGAGACAGGGTTTCTCTGTGTAGCCCTGGCTGTCCTGGAACTCACTCTGTAGACCAGGCTGGCCTCGAACTCAGAAGTCTGCCTGCCTCTGCCTCCCGAGTGCTGGGATTAAAGGTGTGTGCCACCACGCCCAGGTCGCCCTTAATTTCTTTTTTTCTTTGGGTTACTCATCCTCTCAAGAAGGTATCAATTAACCACTCCATCAATCTTTCAAATTTCTGCCTTAATTCCAAGCATATTGTCATCAGTTCTCTTAATTATTGGAAAATTCTCACTATTTTGTCCATGAATTGAGATGGACTATGAAAAAAACAAAAAGCAAAAAACAAAAACCGAACCAAAACAAACAAACAAACAAAAAACCGTGGGAGCATTCTCTAGTTCTAGTCTTGATCCTTTTTATTCTACGAGACCTGGGTTCTTCATATATAAAACAACTAAAGCAATGAGTTGAAGCTGTGATTAACAAGACTCCTTCTAATGCCAAGGCTATTTCTTCCCAACTCCTTAAATTACACATAATGTATGTGTAATTGTTTCATGTTTTGTCTTTGTTGGAAAGTATTTCTTAGGAGGGGTGTTTACTGCTAGCCTCCACTGACTTCCTTGGGTAAAGCAATACTTGGGTTTTGACTTAGAAGACAAGGAGTGGCCCTGGTTATGATAAAAAGACCCTACCATATAAGAACCATCATAGAAGGAGTCGTGAACGCCTCAGGTAATAAGATATTTCATTATAAATTATGTTAGCACAGGCTTGGCCTGAGATATAAAACTCAATTCCAGCCAAAACAGTTTTATTCCTTGATTGTGGTGTTTGGAAACTGTTCACGAAACCTTCCATTAGGAATAGAAAAACATTACTTTTCATTTCTCTGGTGCAGTGAATTTCTCTGGTGCAGTGAAAATATATCTTTTCTAAGAGTTGATTCTCAGGAAAGGAAAGTGCACCAAAAAAATCTACTTTTTGTGTTTCATTACTTAAGGAAAAAGAATAAAGTTTTTTTTAATTGAATATGTTATAGAATAGAACATTATAAGACAAAGCTTGAGAAAAAATATTCTTATCGCACTAAATGTGATGGATATACGATTGCAAAGGTATCACTGAAAACAAACTGTCCACATTATAATTATATGAATATCTTCTGTTTTCATTCATATAGATAGATTCCATTCTTTCCAAAGGCTCATATAAAGGTACAGAAACATCACCATTTTGAAATAAGAACATTTGTTCCTATTTCAGTTTCGCTACTTCCAAATCGACTTGTTTTCTTTGTTGGCTGAAATTGTGAGAATCTCTGTTGCTTCCAAAGAAGCACACTGTCCAAGGACAGCTACTGAGTCCTGTTCAACGATGGAAAGAACTCTCACCCTCCCTTTCTCATTTGGCTGCAAGTCAATGCTATTTTTCTTCTTCCCACTGTTTTGGACATATGCTGGTCCAACTAACAATGGTAAACACAGCAAGCTGTCCCTGGTATGATGCTGATTAAGTCATCTTGGAAGCAAGAGGAGTTTGGATATTAAGATGCTAAGAAAAAATGATTCTGTGATAATCTCCCCTTGGAAAACATCTAGACTCCCAATTTTAAATTTATGATAAACAAACCACAGGATTCTTTTCAAAAGATATATTTGTTCAATCAATTCCTGCCTAGGCATTTGGGGAGTAAAAAGGAGAATTAGCCATAACACATAAACACTATTTAAAATGGTATGGAAATATAGAAAATGAAAGCCCAAATATAAATTTATAATAAATGTCCTGGAGAAAGGCACGTCCATATATTTCCAGGAGAAAATGGAGCACAACTTAAAATTTAAGAACTAGTAGTATTTTAATAAATTAGATTAATAAAATATTAGAACAGAATTTCACCCAGAAGGAACAGGATATTCACAAGGATATCACAAGCATGTACCACAACATAGCCGAGAGTGTAAGAGGCAGTTTTAAATGTATATTCATCAGGAGGGCAAAAGAGAAAATTAAAAATAAAGCCTCCCTTAAGATTTAATAATTTTTATTTAAAGTAGAATGTTATAGCAATATTAAAACTTCTATTACTATAAAATCATAAGACAAGTTAATTTTTCCCTTAAGGAAAAATAAAAGTATATAAATTGTAAACTATTTTCTAGATCATTATAACATTTTGAACTGTATAAAACTCTACTATAAAACATTTTGAACTTTCAGAATCTTTTTTTCAGTATATACAACCAAACTAAAATCAGGTAAATAAGGCATGATCTATGTCAAAAAGAAAATACCTTTTATACAAGGGTTAACCAAAGAGATGTAACTTTTTTCTATTTAAATGAAAAAAAAATAGTGTAGAAAAAAAATGAAGCAGGTATAAAATAATTAAATATATATCATGTTCACAAATAAAATATGTTTACAAAAACAAGACTATTCCCCCAAATTAAGCCACAAATTTGATGCAATATTTATTAAACTTTCATGTGCTACCTCTTTGTAATTATCAAGGTAACTTTTAAATTCATGCAGGAAAGAGTGGACATGAGAATAGACAGAGCATCCTCAAGGAGAAAAGTAACCCAGCAGACAGTTCCTCCTGCCAGAACCTACCCCGAGGTTACAATTGTGAGCCAAGGGCTGATACACATATCAATGAAATAGTTTTCAGTGATAAAGACAACCTTTTATATTAACAGACAATTGAATTCAGATATTAGTGTTAACAATTCAGTATAGAAAGTAAGGTCAGACAAATGTATATACAAAAATTAACCCAAATGCAATGCATACCAAAATGTTCAGAACTATAACTCTCAAAGCTCAGGAAGACAGGTGACACAAGAGTAATTCAACAAAAGCAAAACCATAAATGTCCATAGGAAATGGTTGCGTTTCACTACATCAGAACTAACAGATGTTGCTGGATACAAAACCTGCAGCCCACGGGATGGAAGACAGTAAACGTAACCATGCATCTTTCTATCAAAAGCATATAAAACAAACTCCAACAACTCAACAACAGAATACAAACAACCCAGTTTTTTAAAAAGCCACAGACTTAAAAAGACAATTTTCCATATAAAAGAGCAATATGCACTTCAAAAGTACTCAGGATTATTAGTCTTCAGTGAAACACACATAAAAACTATAATGAAATACCACTGTATAGACATCACCATGGAAAATAGAAAGCACATTATGATAACAAATGATGTCAAGTACTTATTTCCCAACAAATTCTGCCAAGGTATTCACAAGATAATCAAAGATACATCTATACACAAAAAAATGTACAAATGTTTACATGATCACACAATTGTAGAACCTTCTAAACATCTACCTACCAACAAAGGAATAAATAAAGTAGAAAATACATAGAAAAGAATAGTATTGATCACTAATATTCATTCACACTAGAATGAAGATGGGCCTTAAACTCATTTACCAAGTGAGTGAAACAAGTCAATAAGAAAGTTCGCATACCATGACTCCATTCCTTTCAAATGTCAACAGTAGGCAAGGATGTAGGTATAGAAAAGCAGTTTAATCCCTGTTCATAGCTGGGAAAGTACATAGAATTGGTTGCTAATACGTGGTTTTACTTTTATGGAGGAAAATGATACTAAATACTGTATTGTCATAATTATACCTTAAAATTTTATTTTTAGATAGCGTGCACGCATTTGCGTGCCTGTGTGTGTGTGTGTGTGTGTGTGTGTGTGTGTGTACAGATATAGTAGAGGTGCTAATAGACCAGAAAAGGATGTAGAAGGCTGTTGTGCTTTATTGGATGTGGGAGAGGACTCAGGTCCTCTACAAGACCTGTGCATTCTCCTAATTCCTGAGCCTCTCTAGTATTTTTACGAGGATAAAATGTGGCTTTACTAGAAGCTTTGCTAGTTTTTAAACTATACTGAGATATAGAAATAAGAAAAGATTAACATATTAAACAAAATATTTTCTTTCCCTTAAAGGATGATTTTTTTTTTTTTTTTGGAGACTACTTTACAATATTTTTTTTATAGAAAATTTGAAACCTGCCAATGAAAGTTGCTCAAAGTCTTGTAAGAGTGTTCTCACTCTTGTTGTTAAGGAAATATTTTTTCTTGAATGCAAACCGTTACCAGTCTTGTGGGGAAGCTCACTACGGTTCAGGGAGAAGGCACAATTCCTGACACAAGAATTTCTTTCTCTTAAGCAACAGGCCTTCAAGCAAGAAAGAAAATAGGTTCCATTTTCCTGCTCTTTTTTACCAAAGAGTTAGATCTCTATGAAGTCACTACTACACCAAAGAATGACAAAGGACCTCCTAAAGGACTTTCAGGGCTTCGGGTGGGTAACCTCTTTCCGAAGCCTGAAGCGAAGATAAGGTCTAAGCAAAATCTAATCCTGGAGTGTGACTCCACAGTGCTGAGTTCACCCTCTGCCTCTTCTCAACGAGCTCTTGCCCTCTACCCACTAAGGTTCCATGGGTGATCTGATGCCCACAATTTCCAAAACAACAAAATATTTCACAGCCAATTACCTCCTCTTCAATATACTGACCACACCCCCAGAAAGGTGACTTAAACTTAACTCCTTCAACTAAGACAGACACAGGGTCTACTGTGTGCCAACCACTGTCCTGAGTTTAGAAATGCAGATCATAAGCATTCAGCTGCATTCCTCTGAGGATGCGGTAGGTTGGAGAAATACACGGAGCACTCTGGAATACTGCATAACAATGTTGTGGAGCTGGTTATACCCAGGAAAGCAAGAAGCTACCAGAATGCACACAAAGAAAGCAGAGGGTAGAGTGGCTAGTGCTGGCTTTGTAAGGGGCCACAGAGGACAATATTGCCAGAATTAGTGTGAGCCTAAGAAATTAATGTTAATGTGTGGTTGTTCTGTATGGAATTCTGTTGATCTATTGATATCTGTGTTTTGCTTTGTTTTGAGTTTTTTTTTTTTTTTTTTTTTGATATTGTTTTGTTTGCATTTCTTTCAACTCTCTGGAGTCCTTGATATTTTTTTCTTTACTTCTTAGTAAGACATACTTATGTTCCATGCCTAGTATCTCCGCACCGATATATAACATATATGAAAAGATGTGTTAGTCAAATCTAGTGTGAAAATTAATTTTTAATTCATTATATTTCTGAACATATTTTGAAAGAGCCTTATAATAATATGTGTGCCTCTTGAAAAGGGGGCAATGATTAAGATTCTAGAGTAGAAGGACTTTGTGCTCATCACCATACCTTCTTCTGCACACTTCAGATTTTATATCCTGTTATGAACTATCTACCCAGGTAACAAATAATCAGTATACAAAGTATACAAGAATGGGAAGAACCTCATATCGGGGTCAACTTTTCTCATCTTTGGAATCTGAGATGAAGGGCTGCCAGGATTACTTCTCTAACGTGAATACAAACATCAAATTTTAGAATATGATTGTAAAAATCATCACTCTTCCACTGCATTTTGGAAAAGTTATGGCTACAAAGTTGTTATTAGACAGATGTTAATTGGGTGTGAAGACAGATGTTAATTGGGTGTGAATACTTCCATATCCCAGACAAACTATCCAGATTGGAGAAAAAGTAACTGAAAATACCTTAGGCTACTCGATGCTCCTATAATATAAGTGAGACACAGGGAGGGTAGCCAAGGACTTGGAGAAAGGCAATAGAGGCCTCCTTTAGTGTGATGTAAGGTAAGTTCATCTTTCATCTTCAGATCAGTGAAAATGGATCTAAAGAATAACTAATTAGTAACTAATTAGAGAGACTGACATGTTTGGACTGCTTCTGACTCAAGCTTGAGAAAAACAAAGGATGACTACCAAGAACATAAGAACCCATATGGGAAAGGACAGCTTAGCTAAGAAGACATCTAAAGAATATGTCACTGGACGTATATATGGGCCAGCAGTCAAAGAAAACAGACAGCTAGGCAGCGGAATCTTAGAATTTACTGATGTAGGACATGTAGGTTGGTGGAGGAGACTTTAGCAGGAACTTACAGAAGTCTGGGGGCCAATAATGCACGAAGAAGAAGAAACTGTAGCCTCGGAGAACAGGGAACAGTAAGTGAATGTATAATAAAAGGTACATTCCCCATACAAAGAGCTAGTTAATTGTTCCAAAGCAGGGCAACCACTTGCCCAAGTAATGCATCTCTTATCCCTGTACTTGGTCTTCCAGCTTCACCATTATAGAAATTTGATTGAGTTGGGGAGTAGGGACCATGCACAAAAGCTGGGGAAACAACTAGGCTAGCCATGGTAATCCACACAGCAGGCTTCAGTCAGGAAGTGGAGCCATGCCTTTTTTTATTAGAATTAGGTTGTTACACCAAGAATTACTGTTCTGAAATTATCTCACGCCAATGTAGATTGAAGATGTGTAGTATGTTAATGAGGTAAAACAAGACCTAGGGTGTTCAGTTCAACCCAGTGAAAGGTCTGAGTTTTCCCACAGTTATATTTGAGTAAATAGAGGTGGAAGGAATTAGAGTTGGCTTGGTCTCAGCATTGTACCAAACCCACACAATTCATAGAAAATTATAATAGGTATTATAGTAGCTCAAAGAGAGATTAAATGTAGGTACCATCTTACTGCATGATAAGCAAATGAAACAGTATCTCTTAAGGCCAATATAGCCTCGGTTTCTGTGTTCATAGAATATAGTGCCGATCTAGGGGCCAGAGTGTTAAAATGTCTTGAAATGAGCCCTGCTCTGTGACTGTGAGACCACACTTGGAGGATGGATGTCCTGGGACCTCATGATTGCCAACCTCTTACCCTTACTCTGCAGTTCCTACACAGCTCGGGGAAACACTCAGTTAGCAGAAATACGGTATCAGAATGAAATCTGAGTTTGTTTGATGCTTGGACTAGAAAAATGCCTGTGTTTTCTGAAGATTCTTAAGGGGAATCATTTAAAACATAGGAAAAACTATAAATAATGAGGAATCTGAAAGGATAATTGACGGCATGAAGTTCTCTGGGGCCCTATTTATAATGAAAACAAATGCTTTCTGTATTTGAAGCCCGAAGCCTACCAAACATGCAAACATTTTTTTTTTTTAAAGAGCCTTTAAAAATGTTATATCACTGGGGTTTGTTTATTCTA
The DNA here is from genome assembly GCF_900095145.1 of Mus pahari. Taxonomy (NCBI): domain Eukaryota; kingdom Metazoa; phylum Chordata; class Mammalia; order Rodentia; family Muridae; genus Mus; species Mus pahari. The sequence continues at coordinate 32,868,579 of NC_034596.1, forward strand.
GTCTCATATATGTTGTTAAAAACTTATAAATGCTACATTCTTTCAAGTTTAGCAGCTGGTGGGCTCACTTATATAAAGAAATGTAATTGTAACTAAATGATGAAATTCAATTAAATATTTACTAAGCCACTAAAATACAAAGGGCCCAATGTAAAACAACAATTAGCATGTGAATAAATAAAACTTTTATATTCTTGTTTTAAATGACAAAGTAACAGTATGATCATGGCAAAGCATTTCAGTAGGATAAGCCACAAAAGGTAAAGCCACGCTCTCTCAATCTCAGTCTCACTCTGGGCCCCTAGCTGCTTCTCCTGAAGACCAGATCCACTCATCCTGAGTGGTCAGCATGTCCGTCATGATAGGCTGGGTCTATGCTTCCGTGTATGGCACACAAAACCAGATGCTACTGACAAAAGGATGAACATATTTACATATGTAATAAATGGAATCTACAAAGAGAAGGACTTAAAATATACCAGGAAGATCCGTGCCAGATATAAAGAAAAACTCACCATTGTGTTAAAGTTGGCAAAGCCATAGGACAAGAATCTGAAACTTTTCATAGAATCTCCTTTGATGTACATCTGCTTTTATAACTGTAAATCTATATCTCATAGAGAATAGATCTAATATGTTGAAAGTCACAGAAATCCAAAATAGCTCCTTCTAATTAAAACAACAACAACAACAACAACAAACCAACCATCATCATATTCTTGCTAAATTAGCTGGGAATCTGAGCACAGCATTTTCTTTTAGCTTCAATTAAAATGCTATAGATTGCTTAGGAATCCTTTTTAGTCTAGTGGATTTCTTAGTGAACCCCAACCAGGTTGATTTTCTCATGAGATCAACAGCTATACCAACATTTCTCTTAATGTACCACACAGAAAGCAAAGTTTTCGAAACACTGTCTAGGTTTCTAGGAAATTAGACACTAATTACTACATTTATTTAGTACCTCCCACGAGTCATTGAGCTCATCTTTCCTTAAAGCCATTCAAAATCCATCTCCTCTTCTATGGAATTGTGAAGCATTACCAAAATTTTACAGACACATGAAAATGTGTGGGGAAACAGTGAGAAACAGAAGTTTTATTGAGTTAAATATCAACATAAGTGTCAGTAAATTTTAAAATGTTCAATTTACTTCCAGGGAAACATTTTTCCATATGTGGAATTTGGCTGCTGACTTCCAAGCTGGAATGAGGCAGAAATCAGGGAATCTAATTAAAGATCAAGAGAACATCTGGAAAACCAGCAAGGATTAGACAGGAAAATGCTTTAGACTTTTGTTTATCATGGATTTTTTTATGGATATGTGTATATGGGGGTTTGTGTCATGGCATGCATGTAGAGATCAGAGATAAAAGGTTGTGTAAATCTGTTCTGTCCTTTTACAAAGTAAATCCTGGGGTTAGAACACAGTTTATCAGAGTTGGCTGCAAGTATATATCTGCTGAGCTATCTTAGTAGCCCACTCAGTATTTTTGATGAGTTATCCTGAAGATCACACTATGGTTGTTAAATATTTAAATGTTTTTAAACATCCTAAGCCCTAAAGTGTGAAGAGAAAACTCTGGATATTTTCACATGTATGTTTCTTTTCAAAGAGTCCCTAGTTCATTTCAGTACATAAGCATAGACTATAAAAGCAAATAAACAGTTTAATGTAATGCCCAGGAATCTACCTGCCTTTGCCTATCGTGTGTGCTGCTATAACAAAATACCTAAGTCTGTGGTATTTGGAAAGCACAGGTGCCTTACTTTTGGCTCTTGGTTCAGGAAATTGGAAGGTCCATATTAATGATGTTAAGGGTCTCATGCTGGGTCATAGCATGGCAGACAACCTTGCATTGAGGTTTCATGTGTAACAGTGTCAAGCAGCACTGGCCAATGTGCTGTGGCTTCACTTTACTGCAAAGTACTCTCTTGGTAACTGATGAAGCGAGTCAAAATCTAGGTAGAGTCTGACCCTTTTCTACAGGTCCCACTTCCAGGGCTTTCCACAACCTCATGCTTCCTAGAGGGCTAACCAACTCCCAGGACCTTGTAGTGCACTAACTACAGAGCACACATACTGAAGTCATACAAATCCTAACTACTGTGTTCATCTACAAGAAATATGAACCTTCTTACTATAGTACAGAAAACATAACAAGACCCCACCCTAGGAGTCTAACCCAGAACAGTAATTTTATTTAAATGCAGTCATGATTTGAGGGAGAAACTTTTTGAAAGCCTGTAAGTACAGCCTGCAATTTGGGAATATAAAGGAGGAGCTTCTATAATAGATTTTCCTTCTCTTCTCTTCTCTTCTCTTCTCTTCTCTTCTCTTCTCTTCTCTTCTCTTCTCTTCTCTTCTCTTCTCTTCTCTTCTCTTCTCTTCTCTTCT
>NC_034596.1:32871231-32880040 GCF_900095145.1 Mus pahari
CTTCCCTTCCCTTCCCTTCCCTTCCCTTCCTTTCTCTTCCCTTCCCTTCCTTTGTTTTCTTTTTTTTTGAGATAGGATCTTAGGTATCCTATAGCTTGGGAAGAGCTCAAACTACCTATGTAGTCCCATATGATCCTGAACTCCTTATCCTTCATCTCTCACCTTTCAAGTGCTAGAATAGAATAGCAGCATGTTCTATCACGCCTATATAAATGTATATGTGCATGTATATGTATTCAGGATTTAAAGTAGTATACACTGGTCTCAGACTTATTCTAAAGCCAAGGATGCTTTTAAACTTCAGATCCTCCAGCTGTCACCTCCAAAATGTAGATATTACAGAAGTATACCACACTTAGCTACAAAAGTTTTGATGATACACACACACACACACACACACACACACACACACACACACACACATTTTCTCTAATTAAAATGCCACTGAATAGGCTGGAGAGATGGATCAAAGGTTAAGAGCATTTGCTGCTCTTCCAGAGGAACATTCCCAGAACCCAAGTGGCTGCTCACAACTGTCTTTAACTCTATTTCTAGGAGATCCAACATCCCCGCACAGACATATATGCAAGCAAAAGACCAATGCACATTAAAAAAATAAAACACTGTATTTTCATCATAGAAAACAAATAAATTAAACCCAAGAGAAAGGAGACAATGATTTTACTATATATAAACAAAATTAATGTGAGATTCATATTAAATTCTACATACAATGAGATCAAAATTTCTCATCTTGTCGTTTTTAGTATTATAATACACCAATTACCAAATTATTAAAAATCCCAACTTCTGTCTATAAACTCCATAAAATAATCTAACATATAGTCTCATAATGATTAACTTAATTATAATTTTACTAACAATCATTTTTCAACATATTGTTTATAAGTGTCCTTTAGAATCATACCTACATACTGTGTTGTACAAAAATGTATCAACAAATGAACCTTTCCCCTAATATATCTGTATGCATAAACTGAGTGTGTGTATAATAGAATGAGATAGTGTTCGAGTTATTTTATGTATTCAAATTATTTTGTATTGTTTTTAGTGTCTACAATCCCCACCATCAACATTTCATCTAAAGACCATAAAAAACTGTCACATACTTCCACTTAATTGCCCAAAATTGGCCATTAGAACAATTTGTCAATAATTACCAATGTCTCCGACTTTAATATCAGTTTTGTGGAAGCCTTCCCAATCCTTTGCCACAAGTAAAAGTGCTGAAATGGAGATTTCTGTGTATACGGCATTTTCTATAATTAGAATTGTTTCCTTAGGAGAAGTTCCCAGAAATGGAATCAATGAATCAAGTGCCATGAACTTGTAAATCTCCTGATACCTACTGCCAAATGATTTTCCAAAAGCATTGGACCAAATTATATTTCCAGCAACAGAGCATGAGAAAGTTTTGAGAAAAATGAGCAGTGTTAAACATTAGAGGGGTCTTTGAACACCATTTTAATTTGATGTCAAGAAACAATGGAATGACAGAACTTCATGTGCACACACCAATTATCTGTCAAACTAAATTCAGTTTGTTGAATATGTTCAACATACATGATTCAAGTTGTTAAGTGCTATAGTTTGAATGTGACACATCCCTTACTGTGTCCTGTGTCTGAATGCTTAGTCTCCAGGTGATGGGTCATTGGGAGGTTGTGGAATATGTAGGACACAGAGTCTGGCTGGTTGTTGTAAGCCATTGGGGGTGGCCCTTAAAGGGTACACCTGGCAACATGTTCAGCTAGATCTTTATATTTCCTTATTATCAAAGGCATCATAAACTTTCAGAAACACAGAGCTGCTCCAGCACATCATTTTTGCCACAATTTTTTAAACACCCAGATCCATGAGCCTAAACAAGTCGTTCTTTCCATATATTGATTCTGTCAGGATTTCTGCTAAACTAACCAATATAGTAAAGAAGAACAACCAAAATGTATCTATAAAAAATTATCCCGACAGGATATGGACATAATAATACACACCCAGGGATTTACAAGAACAAAGTTAGGGATTATCCAACCTAGTCAGGAGAGAAAGTTCACGAAGTTCTAAGAAACTCTAACATTAGGGGTTATCCTGAGGATTTAGCAGAAGTTCTGAGGGAAAGGAAAAGACGAAGCCAGTAGAAGACAATCTAAGCAGAAATGCCAGCACGAGTCCAAAGTCCCATGAGCACAGAGAGAGTCACTGTGCCCAAAGCACACACAGATGCTGTCTGTATTACAAACTTGCAGTGAGCCTCACTTGGTGGGTTAAAAGGAAAATTGGTGTGATCTATGAAGCAAGCGCAGTGTATACAGTGCTCATCACTGACTCTCTCGTCAGTACTTATCATACATCATCCCAAGCCCCACTAGGAAATGTTGAGCCTGAAGCTGCCAGCTGGAGAAGCTAAACCAAGAGCATTCACCTATCTAACCACTGACACTGGCAGAGAGAGTGAGTCGCTTCCTCCCGTCCCTTGCCACAGTGGGGAAAATTCTTAGAGACAGTTAAAATCTGTGAAGACTTCTTTTCAAATAACTGTAATTCAAATGCCCCAACCAGTGGTCCCCTGGAACCAAAGCATATACTTTTGAAGATCAAGACAGAGCTCACTGTGGAAAGTGCAGAAAAAAAATGAAAAGTTCTCACAGAACAGCTTGTTCTCAATTGTTTGATTGTAGTTTTTGAAGTCTCCTGCATGAAGTGCCTTTAAAAGTTTCTTCTTAAAACAAAATTGCTATCATTTATTTTTTACTGAATTTTTACACATCATTAAAGCACAGTCATTTAGCCTTTAAGACAACCATACTGTTCTTAAGAAACAAAGAGTCCCCTAAACATAGGATTCTTAAGATTTTTTTATTTTACAATAAAACAGGCCACAGGCAAATAAACAGAGCTCCGAGTTAAAAGGAGCAGGAGCGTTAGGTTTCAGAATTATCGTAAAACAGGAAGGTTGTGAGGGTGTAACAGAGGATGAAAGCCGTCCCAACCCTGGAGGCTTCCTGCTGGCTGCTGGCGTGGGCCATGCCAAAACACACAATGTTTTACACAGTGTGTGTGTGCATGCACATAAGGGAGTGCACAGGCACACACACACACACACACACACACACACACACACACACACACACAGCTGCCCTCACAGCACTAGGTCCATGGCTTAGTGGCTCCAGCTTCACTATTTTCTTTTAAAGGGTCTAGTTCAGAAGTGAAAGAGAAGATGAAAAGTTCAAAAAGTTAATTCAGCCAGTCTTGACTATAACTTGCTTCCAGGACACTTGGATTAGGAATTTGCTTTTAAGCTTGTACATAGTCACAGTTTCTGCTGGGAGAATGTCATCTGAGAGAGTCACATTCTCGCCTAGATGGTAGCTCTACACATTACACACACTTCCATGCCCAGAACAGCTCACTCTTCCAGAGTTGCTATCAAATTTCTCTCTAAACAATCCATTTTTAAAAAGCTTCTTAGAGTACGACTAAATCTCAACATGGGGAAGTAAATATGGCTCAGGGTAAAGAAAATGCATGATTTGGTAGTTGAAGAATGCCATGCCTACAGGTATAGCCACCTTCCAAAATAAGAAGGTCAAGAATACGCCAGTGTGGGAAGTGGCACACTGTGCCTCAGAATATGCAGCAGCCCTGGCTATCCCATCCTCTTCCTTAGGAACCTTCCCTAAGCTCGAGCAGCTGGTGCAGAAAGGGAAACTGTCTGCAGCTCTGTGCTCAGCAGTCTGCTTGCATTAAGTTTGTAGTATATTTTTCTTTTCCTTTTTTCCTTTTGTCTTTTCTCACTTTGATGCACTAAGTTGTGGTCACTGTGGAGTCTGAAAATTGGGTGACTCTAGAAACCTGCAATCCAGAACACACACGCAAAATTGTAGAAAAACACACAGTATAGGTACATCAACTTCTAAATATCTTGAAGGTTCAAAGCAAAGAAAATCAGACTGTTTTGTCCCTTTTCATGATCATAAATGTACTTTATTTGTAATTTATATTTTTGTTGCATATGCATTTATTATATAACTACTTGATGCCCTTGAATAAAATATATGGAAATATTAAATCAGGAGTATAAACTTTCATATTAGTCATAGCCTGAAATAAATTCATGCCCAATTTTAATCAGAATCATTGCAGAGAATTGTTTGATAATTCCAGCCAAATGTTCCACATCTTTCATATGTCCAGGTACAAAGGAAAATGAAGTAATGACATATAATTTATATAATGTGCTGACAAGAACAGACATCATTGTGTTAAAGATCTGAAAATTATTTTCTTCATGACACAACAATGAACAAGAGACATCTGAATTCAATAACCTGTGATGAGTTTAATGGCATAAATAATTTGGTTATTCTGCTTATTGGTATACATTCATTATATAGATCCACATAGCACACATTATTATAAATCAATAACATATACATGTCATATATTTTCCCATTTGTATATTAATGGAACTATATAACATCTGGACTATCTTATCTCCTTTATAATTGGCAGAATGATAACCAACAGATTTCCTTTTAGTATGTTTCTGAATTCAACTATAATTTTTATTTACTGAAACCCAAACTAACTTCTTTATTATATATGGCATTACCTTATTAAAATGTTTTATATCGTATTAGTTCTTTGTAACAAAACAACAGCATCTCTATCATAGCATAATTTCATGTGTATAATTGTAGGTCAAGCCTCTCTGTTTTTCCTAAGTATCTTTTAAAGTTAAGACTTGTGGTCTACCATACTGCTGATGAATACCAGTTTACAATCATCATATCTGTCACTGTTTCACAGGGAAGTCAGGGGAAAAATCTCATAGGTTATCCCTGTAGAATATAATAAACAGCAGACTTTCCTAGACTGGAATTGGTTGAATACACAGAAAACAATGGAGGCAAGGGTATCCAGACAGGTTCTATGACCTCTAGACTAGGAGGGAATGTAATATAATAGAGCACAGATACTGAGTTCATCAGGATGGGCTAAATTACCTGGCAGCCTACCCAATGGACCATCTTCACTGCCTACCAAGCCACAGCTATGAGAAGAGATCTTGGAAAAATGGAGAAAATTTACTCAGCTAAAGGATATAGAGCCAGGATAGATGCTGAAACCATGACGCAAAAGATATCCTAGAGAGAGAACTATGCATGGGTCTGGGGCCAGCTGAAGAACATCTGTAAACACACTCTAATCTTCTCCCATTGTTTTAAATTAGCTGAACATGATAAAGACCTAGGAAAGAGCCTAGAGGTGATATTTGCCAGAATCCACCGCTTGCAAAGCTGAACAGGTCAGAGAAAGAAATGTGCAGAGAAGTGCACAACTGTGAATAGGACTCATGCATTAAAACTGGTCAGAGAAAGACCAGTCAGGCGAATATGAATGCATGGTTGAGTAATATGGTTGGTCAAGATTAAAACTATTATAAAAAGTTAGCTTTAATGACTGTAAATGAATATGATGATGTATGGCAACTATGCTCTCAATCTCTTAAGGATGCTATCTATCATAGTTTAGCAAGTCCAGGAGACACACATAGTGACATTTTTGCATGTTAGTTTCTTTTAAAAAACAAAGAAATATTGTGAGAATGTGCTTTCATTTTAATCCCAGCTAATGGGATATGGGACTGCTTCAGACTGTCCATAGCAACTGACCAAGATCTGCCTCATGCTCTAGCAAAGGTGTGATATCGCCAGCGGCAGATGGCTTCTGCAACTGTATGATGTTGGGAATTCTGGAGAATTTTCAGAGGGTCTATAAATGCTAGAGCCCTGAGAGAGGTGAAGTGGAATTTGGTTGTTGATGGTTTGCTGTTGGTTGTTGGTGGTTGTAGTTTGTAAAGTAGTTTTGTGCAAAGAAGAAGGTGGAGGAGGGGAAGGAGGAGAAGGAAGAGGAAGAGGAAGAAAAAGAAAAAGAAGAAGATTAAAAGGAGAAAGAGAAGAAGAAATCATAAGATATTCTGACAGTGAAGATGAAATTTGCCTAAATGACCTCATCATGCTAACCATCAGAAAGTAGTCCAATGATAATGTTGCTCCCATTCTTTTCTATCCTTTTTTTCTCTCCTAGCTAGTAGTAAAGGGTTGAAAAGGTGGAAAAAGGGTAGTGAAAGGTGGAAGAAAGAACTCACAAAGTAGCTCACACCAGCTATAGTGGATAGAAAATTCACTGTGAACATTGTGAGGAGGATAGGCCCACAGTGACTCAGCAATTCTTCAACTCTGACTCATGGATTTGTCTGACCTATTGGTGAACGACCATCCTCTATCATTAACAAGGTAGCATACAATATGAAGTAGGAACAAACCAAATGCTTGTCCCTTAAGTGACAATGCTCTATATAAACTTCATCCTGGCCAAGAAAATCTAACAGAGCGCTAAGAGGCTGAGGAAATGGAAAAATACTGAGCCAGAAAGATTGAAATGGAAAGGCAAGGTGAAGCCTCTCAAATATGCCTTCAGTGGTAGGTTCTTACCTCTACAACAAGGAGAGTTTTTATTACAAGGTCACAGTTGGGAAAAACAAAACAAAAAACCAAGAAGCAGAAACCAGGGGAATATAAGGGCAGTTGACTTCTTGGCAGAAGTTACATTTTTCCCACTGTACCTGGAATTCTTCTGTCAGTGACACTTTCCTGAGATCTGATTCTTACACTGAAGGGATTTAATTTTTTTTTTTCTTAAATGCAACAGAATGACTAAGTCTAAGGAAAACTTCTCTTTGCAGTCTCTAAGGAGTCACTGGGTGAGGTGTGTGTTGCTTTGCAGAAAGGATAGGAAGGAAAGCAGCTAAAAAGTAGAACATACTCAAATCATTCCCCTTCAGATACTCACTCAAAAGAAGATTACAGTTTTGTCAACATGTATAAGTGAGGCTAGATACTTTGCTGCCTTGGAAAAATAAGCTAATGTCTCGGACTACAAACTAAATTTCAAATACTAAACTCAGAAACCCCCAATCCAGAGAACTACAAGCTAACCAATCGAGAAATCCAGGCTTTCTCACCTCAGCCTTCCCTTACTTTGCATTGAATGTTTAGAGAGACTCCATGAGGTAGTAGAGTTCACTCTTTTCTGCCTTGCCTGGACATTACATCACAGGTGACTCTTTCATTCAGTCACACTGTATTTATTACATTTGCTGATATTCCCTCAGGTACACAGGACACTTACTGGGCACTGTACACCTCACAGTCTTGCAGTTTGATGAGGTTCTGTGTAGTGTTTGGGATAAGAAGTACCTCAATATCAATAGACAGTGTCCTAAGGACCTGAACTCTGGGGAAAGGGTTCCAATGTTCTCCTTTATGGCGTCGTTAGTATTTCAGCAATTTTACTACTGCAATAAAACAAGAGAAATAACCTATCGGTTGACTTTCCTCAGTTGACAAATATAAAAGACTGAGATGTTTGCATGCTTGCAAGTCTACACCTCTAGACATTCGTCACTGCTACCTCCCCAGTGATATCAACAAAACATTTCTCCAGACATTACTTTGAATGCAAGATCACCCTCACTTGAGAGTCATAGTTTTAGTAGAATTAACAGATATATAAATGAAAAAAATGCCAAGCAATTGAATCATTGCTATTCTTGAACTATCTTTCTCTGGTTTACTATATCATTCTCTAGGGATCCCTAGTTTACTAACAATCAATAATTCCCTGTTAGATTCTCTTTTCATTCTCCAAATGGAGGCCCATCCTAAAGGTCAGATATCTGGCCTAGTTTCTTCACAGACTGTGCCACCAGCCAGGTAGTTATATCCATACTATAACTTCAAGACTGAATGCTGAGGATGCCTAGATATATACCTCTGGATCCTGTACTCTCAAAATCTTTATACTGCTATTTACTTGACATCTGACAACAAACAGAGCCCAAATCATCTTTTCATTACTAAATGCCCTTCATCCAAATTTCACATATCAGTAAGTAATATAATCTATCATACCCAGACTCTCAAATTAAATAACCAATGTGTCACCTACATCCAAGCCACCAGCATCCCTCAGCTAGACTATTGTCACAGATCTGGTTGTCGTATTCTGACCTTTGCCTTTGAATTTCCTTCTTCATAGACCAGAAATAAGAAAATCTGTTTATTTTGAACAGAATCAATAAGATTATTGCACTCATACACTTAAAATTGCACTTAGATTGAAATCTGGGGATCCTGGATGTGCCTTGTGTCTTGTTTCTTGTGCTTTTCTGTGGAATCCAGCTTCAGCAACTCATTTCTCTTTCCGGAATATCCTAAGTTGTAGGAATCTCCAAGTGAACTGAGTTCCAAGTGAATGCATGCTATTAGCACGAACAAGGCCATCTTAACGACCCTGATGCCTCAAACCCACGGCATCCTTCAGGGGTGAGACTCAAAAGGATGGCATAGGCTTCTTTTGGTCAGTGTACAGATGTTAAAAGTATGGGGAGAAAATGTCTATAATAGCTTCCTGCCCCTACATGTTTATGGTTTGACAACTGCTCTCCTATGGAGACAGCTCCTACTGAGATCAGCTAAAGGTGTGTACCCTTGTTCAGCTGTACACCATAAACGTTTGTCCCTTGTTTATCTGCATGTAGTAACACACTACTTCCTTTTCAGCTGCATATAAGAACTGTGCGTCCTTGTTCAGCTCTAAATAATGAACATGCTGAGCTTCTACAATTCTGTGGTTTCTCCATCAAAAAACCCTTCTCTACTCAATCTCCCCCCTCTCTCCTCTCTCTCTCTCTCTCTCTCTCTCTCTCTCTCTCTCTCTC
>NC_034596.1:32880860-32888856 GCF_900095145.1 Mus pahari
AAAAAAAAAAAAAAAAAAAAAAAAAAGCTTGTTGAGAAAAACCCTACGAAGTAGGGGGAGTGCAGTGAGGAAGTGGGGGGGTCCTTGGTCTTGCCCCCTTGATGTATCCGTCATGCAATTCCAAACTAAAGATTCATATTAGATCTGCAATATATGAAATCAAGGTGTGAGGGTTAGGAACACATGGAAGCCTACAGACTTAATGATCAGATAAAAAGGTAGGAACTGTCAATCACAATATTGATGGGTATCTTATCATGCATGCTTCTGCACACCTAGGGTACCTTTATCATGCATGCATGCTCCTGCACATCTGCATCTTCAAACTGACAGACACATGTTTAAGCAAGAACTATCAAGACCAGAACATTCTCCCCATTTTATTAAATGTCCTTTGAAAACCTGATGCCTACAGAATATGCAGCATCAGTGTTATTATGTGTTATTATGTGTTATTATTATGTGTTATTTCATATGCTCTCTATTGCAGAGATTTTAGGTTGCTTCTAATTTTGCCATTGTAAAAACTAGTGACAACAGTATAATATGTGGGCTTCTTTATTAATTTTTTAGTACATGACTCCCTCAGGATAAATTTAAGAGCAAGAGTTATTCTGTGAAAGCCTATAAATGCTCTCTAGCTTTAAATCATACATTAATGATCTTCCAGAAAGAATCTGGCCATTCACTCTCTCCACCAATAATAGATTAGCCTATTTGCTATTCTTTTCAATATTATATTTAATATTTCATATTTTAATATTTTAAACAGTATATCATGAATTGATTTCACATTTTTTATTTATAGTGAAATTCAACTCTTATGTGTTTATTGTCGCTTGTTAATATTTTTAATTATCTGCACTTACTTTATCAAGAATTTTCTATATTATGAATATGACTAACATTTAGTAGAATTATTGTATCATGACAAAGATAGGTTAAATTAAGTCCACAATTGTCAAAGCATTTATATATATATATATATATATATATATATATATATTATATTATTTAATCTATACAAAAGTCCTATAAATAGCCAATACTAATTTTATAGGTGAGAAAACTAATATATAGGAGAGTTTCACTCTTATCTAAAGAGAGAGGTAATATTTGCCTCAGATCTGCTGTTCAGCCAATCTGCCAGAGAAGATCTGAAAGGAAATGAGTTTAATTTTGTAATCACTGTGTATCTGGAGTTTGTTCTTCATAAGCCTAAGAAAATCTTGTAAGTGCTTCCCATATGAAGATGGTTCTTTTTCCCAGTATCCTGATGGCAATTTCTGGAAGCATTTGGTAAGGCATCTTCCCAGAAAGGGGAGTTGGTGCTATAGGCATGCTGTGGAGGAAGGCCAGGGGACCTGCTGAGCAGTCTATCCTGTGGGTCAGCACCCTGCCACAAAGCATCGGCCAGGCTAAAAATGGGAATGGCACGCAGACTAGAAAACATTGACTTAAGCGGATATATGCTCGCTATAGGGAATTTGGATCTGAGAAACACTGCCGACGCCAGAGAGAAAGAGTTGGTATAAACAATATGGAGTCACTGTGAACATATGCTGTTCTCTAAAACCCCACTCACTGGCAGTTCAATATCAAATTTATTATTAAGTTTTTCTGAATTAAAAAGACTACAACATATGAACACTTAGATACATAGAATTCATTTTCAAAGGACCCGTGTTTTTCAGCAATTGTATAGGGAAATTCAAATCTTGTTTTTGTGCCAACAAAAATATTTCATAACAAAAATCCCATACAATTTATAATGTTTGCCACCAAAATGCTTGCAAGCAAGTGGGGGTCATTAAAGACACAGAAAAGATCGTGTTGGACAATTTATGCAATTCTCGCAACAGTAAAACATAAAAATTGTAAGAAGTCTCTCAGGGGCTGCAGAGATGGCTCACAGCCTTCAGTAACTCCAGTTCTAGGCGATCTGAGGATCTAATATGACCTCCAGGTCACTACCAGATACATGGAATGCACAGACATACATGGGGGCAAAATGCTCTGACACGTAAGTTTAAAAGGTGTGTGGGCATCACAGTTAGCATAGTGACCCTGCTGCAGAATCATTACCTCACAGTCTGCCTTGAGACATGGCTACTGCCCAGAAGAGAGGCTGGCAAAGGTGGATGTGATGGTTCGGTTTCATCAGGAAGTTAACCTCTCGGGGATCTTAGAGGCATGTCAGACTACCAAGGTCATGTTCTGCGGGCAGGCAGCAGAAAGGCTGCCACATGCATAGTTGCAAGGGGCAGGTGTCACACAAAGGTCACTGCAGAAGCTATGGCCAGAAAAGAGAAGCTGCAATGACCATGTGTGCTTTAAAGGATTTTAAAGTGGGATTTATTGGATGTTGGTAACATTTTATTCTTATTCCATGTGGCAAAGTTTAATGACCATCACGACAGATATCCAGCATTTAGTGGGCAGGATGTATGTTCAGGAGCTAGAAATAGGTTTAAACACTGTTACTACATTTTCTAAGGACAAACATTAGACACATTATGTTTGCTGGCCCTATTTCTTTATTCTAATTTGGGGAATATAATATACCTCTTTCCTAGAGTTCCCGTGAGAAGCATACAGACTAATTCATATAGTCTTTGCTGTCAGGTTTGCCGATAATTACTATTTATCAATATTAGGCATTTCAAAATGTTTAAACAAAACCACTATACACTTAAAATGCCAATACTCTTTTCCTAAATATTATACTCACTGCTCAGACTAAGAAGCTGCTTCTCAGTTCTACATAGTTCCATTTTTAACAATTCTTCAGTCACCCTGAAATTGCACTATCACAATTTCATTTTTAAAATACTGATATCCTCTTGAGTTCCTATGGAAATAGATGAGTATTCTTCAACCTCTAAACCATGACTTTTCATGGGGTCTTTAAAAGAGTACATGACACCCTGTTTCTTGATTATGTATTCTTTGAACACCTAGAACATATCAAGTATTGTTTACTTCCAAGCCTATTTTACAGGGACATCACTTGGAGTCTAACAATATTTATTAGGCAAAATGTGACAGTTGTACATAAGAAAGCTATATTTTATACAGTCAAAAACTTTAGTTTTCATTTTCCTTATCTATTCAATTTTTACATTTTTCCCCCACGATTCATTTTTTTTAAATAACAAGCTATAAAATCAAATTCTTAAGCATGAATAACTACACATTTTAACATAGAAAACTTTTATAAACTCATAACTCTATTCAACATGTAGAAATTTCCCTAAACCTCCAAACTCCCTAATGCTCTCTCTCTACTCTGGGACCCCAGTGCTACAGGCATACAACCTTAGAAAACACTTGTGTATGCTTGGACAATATAGGCTTAAATGAACAATTACTATGAAGGTAATAAATTGGGATTTTAAGCGAATGTCCAACTTACCACAACTTCCCCCTTTACACTTTACAGTGACTTAATGTTAGCACTTCACTGAGTTTGCCAGCATTAGAAACTAACATGGTTATAATGCTCTTTAGTGACTTCCAGGTCTTATTTAAATGCACAGGAATGTTACACTGTTCCTAGAGGCACTCTGTCTAGTGTGCACCTGCTGGCCATGTCTGCCTGGAGCTGCTCTAACAACGTTGTCAGCCTTGGTTTAAATGCCCTTCATGCTTTGTGTACGTTTCTCTTCAACCATTTTAATGAGTTTCCGCTAAGATGGCATTTGTATGATTGTTTCTTCATAATGGGACCCAAGAAGAGAATTTCACAAAGGCAAGGGCTGAGGGAAAGTGTCCATGTCACCACGCCATACAAGCACTGTAGACACACAGGCCTCTGGCACTTGCTAGAACAGTTTCTGCCACCACCTTCTCCCACCACTACATGATGGATTTTGCTTTTCTATGTGCTAATCACTGGAAGCGAGTGACTAATTTTAAGGTACTACTATGACCATACTCCTGCAAGTGGAATTTATCCACATCCTCAAGAACATCGAAATCTTCATGAGACAAGTGTTTTCCATCTGCCGTAGCACATATGAGACAAAACGTATCAATCTGATCCTATGTGGGACTGGGGCTCAAATGAAGTTAGTGGCTATCAGTTAGTAAGTGCAGGACTACAGTTCAAGCCTCAGAGTATCTGAGCACAAACACTTGCAAATGTAGGCTCTTTCCTCCTAGAATTCCTATCACAAACCTCAAAACAAATGCCACCAGAAGCAAAGCAATACATTCTTGTCACTGTTTTTGATTAGTCAACTTACCAGTGCCAACTTCAGTATAAGAACATGCTTGAAGTAGTTCTTACTTATGAAGGATGTGGCTGTGCTGTGTAGTAGATATTAGGAAACGGACAGAATCTGCCATTACTGGGGATTTTTAGACAGCACAGATATATATCACCAGGATCCAGGAGAGGACAGAATGAAAAGTGAGGTTCCCAAGAGAAGATGAAATTCACTGCTGGGCGGGAGGACACACTTGGAGGCTGAACACTAACACCTCAAGTGGGTAGAGGGGGGCATGGTAGAAAAGTGTTAGAATATGAGAGGATGCTGTGTTTTCCATCTATTAACACATGAGAGGTGTGTTGTAGATTAAGAACATGATTCAGTAGGCGCGGAATAAATCAGGGGGACACTAGAGGGAAAGAACTCTCTGTGAGGACTGTGGATGGGTGACATATGGCCCACTGACCCAGGCCTTAGAAAAGATGGAAGCCCTCTTCTCTGCTCTTTGACTAGAGCTGAGAGTCTCGTGTTGAAGCACCAGGTAATTTTAAGAGTTAGGATGTCTATGGACAGAGAATAATTTCTCAGCCATGAGTTCCGCTGGCACTGTCATCGCGTCTGGCTATACCGTTTAACTCAGCCTGGTTTTGCACTACCTTTACAAGATCCTATATCTGGATGGTTTTCCTGGGCTTCCCATCCTCATGGCTGCTTTGGCTTTCATTTGCCATTTTAAGATACTTCATTTTCACCTTTATTCAGGTCTTGGCATTGATCCTGATGTTGATATGAGTTTTTAACATCACCCGATTTTGTTATCTATAAAAATAAATTCAATTACCTTTTAGTGGCCTTTTGGTGAGTATGTAATTTTATTGTAGACTTGGGGCATGATGAGCCCAACCACTGAAATAAATATTAGGGACAGACCTACTGACCCACAATCTGCTCAGTCTTCTAACTTCCTCAAGTCTGCTCCCTAGTCTCAGCCACTGAGAACACTGTCTTCTCCCTCTTCTAACTGCTCTGGAGAGAGCAGAAGAAGTCTCTTGTGAATGAGGTCCTGCATGAATGTGTGTTTTGACATGAGCAGGGCCTGCCAAGTCCTTTTGCCCCAGGGTAAACAGGTAAATCCATGAACCCATATGGACCAGGGATGGAAAGGCTTGCCTTGGGAGTGTGATTGTGAGTGTTTATAAATAATTGATCAGTGTGTGCAAAGACTAGTGACTACAGCTTCCTCCTCCTGGTTATTTACATTCTCAGACTGTTCACCTACAGAGAACTCATGGCCTGACTAGCTAATACCTCCTGCTGTGCTTCACGTAATAAACTGAGGTTCCACGTTGTGGCATCCCTGGAGTAAAAGAGCCCTACCTGATCTTAGTTCCATCGAAGGAGTGTCTGTTCTTTCTACCTTACCTCACCTTGCCTAGCCAGGGTACCAGGACCTCAACTGTCAGGGGCATTTCTCCAGGGACCAGGATTTCCCATTTATTTCGATTCCTTTAGCAAGACCACAAGTTTTATTACTTAGATTTCCACTTCTCTTCCCCCCGTTCACAGTTTACTCCTTACTCACCTTTACCATTTTAAGTAACAAAGTGAGACATAAAGAGGAGACACATGGAGGTGCATGCTTACTCGTTACAGTGAAGATGCTTCCCCTATGATCATCCCTTTAGCTAAACTGCTGCGATAGAGGGGAGCAAATATGGTCCATATTTTCCACGGTGTCAGGAGGGTTAGGATTATGGGGAATCCATTAGCTACGAGGCTATACTTTTCGGGTTAATGCATTAACACACCCAGAATATGTGTGCAATCCTTTAGATAAGTAATATTTTCAGTTGTTGGAGAATTCTCTAGTCTATGGATGTAGTAACTACAATTAACTTTATTAATACCTCCACAATCATACCATTATAACTTTATTGAGACTTGGAGAGGGCTTTGGCTAAACACTATTAAGCTAATGATCTCTTATTGCCTCAAAATACTTTAACACTCACACATATGTTTTCATTAGCACAATAGCATCTTGGATGCCCGGAATTTTAATCAGATGAATCACTCAATATGGTTTAAATTTCCACATGAGGAAAGGTCAAACGCTGGAACTGTTAGATTTTAGCTATTTTAAGCACATTTTCTTCTTGAATAGACACATAGTTCTTGGATTCATAAACAGAATATATGACAATATAATGATGTTTCCTCACTGACTGTAGGCCATACTGGAAGTTGAATATTTTACTTTTTAGTACCTACACATATATACATGCTTCACAAAGGAAAATAGTTCTTTCTTTGTTTAGGTTCTACTATTTCAAGTTTAAAATTTAACTATTTATTGAGGAGCTGAATCTGAGAAACACGAGTACTAAAGAAGAAAAATGAGAGAGCACGGGAAGGCAAGCAAGGAAGCAAGTGTAGAGTTGTGGTGCCATTGCTCGTGTGCTCTCTGCGCATCACCCTGTGAAGAATTCTTACACTTCACTGATGTCAAGAGAATAGGCAGAATCAGCTCCCAACAGTTATGGGAGCAGGTTCGTCTTCCAGTTAGCATGGATTCTCTCTTAAAACAAAAACCTTAGAGTACAAACACATAAGAATTTCAGTAGAGTAGAAGGCCTTAGGTAAGGCAATCAATGGCCACAAGAGCCCCTCCCTTGGGAAGCCTTTAAAGGCATAGTCACAGAGGTCTGGGTAGGGCACCTAAAGCTTTGGCTAGAAGTATCTGCTCAGAATTTGAGCTTCTGTGTTTATCATTTCTACTTGATGATTCAGTGTCTACTGCTGACTCTCCTCTTATTTTCCTCTGCTTTGTTTGACAAGTACTGTGTATTTGGAATATAAAGTCCAAAAGTGGTACTTGGTTGTGAGCATGGTTATGATATAGAAACAAATGCTTGCTTGCTTAATGAGCCGACCAGCTTACCCCAGAGGAGCACTTGTAAACTCTAGGCAATGCAGTTTCCAGGATGTTTCTAACACATCCTTTGTTATGCCATTTGTTACTAATAGAAGGAGACTGGGCAGCTGAGTTCAGGATGGACTATCACTAAAGAGATGAATGTGTGTGGATATGAATACATCACTTGGCAAGCAACTCAAAAATTGCCATCACAAACCTTAATGTCATCATATAATCATTAAAATCATAGCTGCAAAGTGCATCAAGTCCCTAAGAATAATGGTGTCCTTAGGAGTCAGCTCTGGGAATCTAAGAAAGGCTCTACATTTAATCTCGCAAAAGACTTGAGGTTATAATTATAGTAACAGTCGTCAAATTTATATGAATTCAGGCAGAATTTAAAAGCTCAATATTAAATTATTTTAGTTCTTTGAAATGAGGCTATACACTTAAAAGATTTTTTTATATATTTATTTTTTAATCACCAAGTTCATATTTTATCATACATCAACTCTTTAAATATATCTTTTATCTGTTTGTACTGAAGTTGACCTCAACATATATATGTGTGTGTGTGTGTGTGTGTGTGTGTGTGTGTGTGTATTGTATGTGTATGATATATACATGAACCCTGCCTTATACTTTGATCCTTAATCTTCTTCACTACTAACAGTATAAAATATCAAAAGGAAGCTCATTATGTGCACACATAGGAATATACACATATGGTTTCAAACATGATTTTTACACACCCTTTGTCACAGCATTTGTTACTAATAAGAGATTAGGTAGCATATATATATATATATATATATATATATATATATATATATATATATATAATGTGTGTGTATAATAAGAAATT
>NC_034596.1:32888881-32900129 GCF_900095145.1 Mus pahari
AAAATGTGTGTGTGTGTGTGTGTGTGTGTGTGTGTGTGTGTATGTGTCCAACAACAGAAGTTCAGATCTAGAGAGGTACGAGGTATTAAGCTGTGTTTACACAAGAACATGGAAGCAAAAGAGACCGTTTATTTTCTTTCATTCCATTTTCTTACTTATAAGAAATCTGTCACATTACCTATTGAAGGCTGTCAAATAGCAATGAAAGGCTAAATTTGACTTTATTATCAATAGAGAAGATGAATAAGTTTTAAGAAGTTATTTTTAAGTATAATGCCTTTGGAGTATTTACTTCTTATTTGGTTCTTAAGAGTATGACAAAATAAGTTGAAATAAATCATTTAGCAAATTTTTATAGCTTATGTAAAGTTTAAATTCTTATTTTCCCAGCTAAAATAGCAATGTGAGTTTAATCACATTTGAGTGAGCAGATGCACACACTGGTTATCACTTGCTGGTGTTTACTTCCCTTCCAAGCTGTTAAGACAGCCACATCCTTCACCATCTGAAGGCCAGGGAAGAGAAAGGCTGTGTCCATTTGACTGGACACTGGGCACTTTATAAAACAGTAATAATTGTAAAAACTCTTTTAAATATTGTGAGGTCAATAAACAATAGTTTGAGTTAATATTATGAATGTTGGGTAAAGCTATAAAGATTGTAATTCTAAGTATAAGAAATTGTTTCTGATAGCCAGGATATTGAGTAAGACAAGTGAGTAAACTGGGACAGGACTGAGGCACTTTCTCTCGGTTTTAGACATTTTTGTACTGAGTGTGTGTGTGTGTGTGTGTGTGTGTGTGTGTGTGTGTGTGCGCACACACACACACACACACACACACACACACATTTCATGCAGTTTGACATTAGGGGAAAGTCCTCAAAAAATCTGGGGAAGCCCAATGTTGAGTTCACCATGCATGAGCAATACCCCATTTCTGAACATCAAATAAAGTAAAAGGTTAATGAATGTAAAAAAGGAAATTTCTAATCCTCTCAAGGACTTCTCAAAAAAGAGTTTCCTCTTTTTTCTCTATAATATTTTGCATTAGCTAAAAATCTGTCATCTCACAAGATGGAATGAATGTCAGTACACATCATGGCTTCAAGGCAGGCACCCTGTGATGAAGCAGTCACTATGCAATGGAGTAGTCACAACGTTGACACGCTTCCCAGAAGCAAACCTCCCTAACCTTGGGAACAACATCTCCACAGTGTCAACAATGTTGTCTTCAGGTAGAATAGATATCTCACAATCACAATGTTCTTAGAGAACTAAATAGATCATTTTAAAATGGAGCAAAAATTGAGTCAATGTTTAATACATAAGAATTGTGACACAAAGGGCAAATTCCTGACTTTTATGATTCATAATAATAGATGCCATGACAAATCATGATGTCCCTGCAGCAACAGAAAGGAAGAAAAATTGCAAATCATTGGTTAATCTCACTAGTTCAAGAAATGTTTTCCACAAGACTGTGTCTTCACTCTGAAATCAACCGAAGAAATAACTGAGAAAAGCTAACCTGTGTAAGAACTAAATACCTTAATTAAGGTATAATATAAATAAGCATGCATTAAAAAGCACACAAGTTATCAGAATTCTTCCTGGTTACACTGACATCATTGTAAGAAGAGTCTGAAACTCCTTTGACAACCAACCCCTATAGACAGGTTTTCTATCCTCAACTCAATCTGGCATCTACTTTGCAAATAGTCATCTCAAAACAACACCACATCTACCAAACTAAGTGCTTGAGGGAAATGTGGAGTGGACCAGAGTGTGTTCTTTCAGGTCTGAATCATATATCTTGTGGCCCCCTTCACTTGCCCAGTTTTCTGTTATCTTCTTATTTGCCTTCATCTTCCATGCTTCGGAGAACTTCCAAAAGGCTAAGAAAGAGATGAAGTCAGTGAAACTGAGAGCGGGGAGCTTTCCCTGAAATGTCACCTTAAAGGCAGTTTGCTATCCTTCAAAAGGTCTCTCTGGTTATTTCCCATCTCCTGGTATTGTATTCTGAAGAATGAGTTGCAGACTTCTTATATTGAGGCATGCAGTAAAATGGAATTTACACTCAGACAAAAGCTTGGGAATCTAGACAAATGTGGCAGAAGGACTAAGTCATCAAGTACGAAGTGAGGGATCCGACCCTGATGAGGAAGAGGTGACCCTGATGATGGGAGGGACGGCTGCGTGGTCTCAGGAGTGTTACTTACACAGTTTCTCTGTAAGGAGACATGGTTTCAAGCACACACCATACCCTGAACAAGAAAGTATTAATGCCAAAAGAGCAACCAGAGAGGATGGAGCTTCGTCATCGTTGTCATCGTCATCATCATCATTATTACCATCATCACCACCACCACCATCATCACCATCACCATCACCACCACCACCACCACCATCACCATCACCATCATCATCATCATCATCATCATCATCATCATCATCATCATCATCATCTAATAGGTGCACACACTGAGCTATGACGAGCTGTCATGTTTCCACACTACAGCCTCATCGTTTCTCTGCTCACATGTCTATCACTACCATAAAATCCCTCTGAAATATGTATGAACTGACAAAAAAATTATTACTTTTAGACATGCTTTCTTAGAATAAATTTTTTATTTAAGGGATGTATAATTATGAGATCATGAAGTCATTGTTCTATCAAAGACTTGTGGAAACTAGGTACAGAATCAGGAAGCTTGGACTTGAATGTTAAGAAAGTACTTCCTGGAAAATAAATACATTTTTGTTCAAAAAAATTGAGGAAAGTCTTCATGAAAAAAATATTCAGCATACAAAGTTATAATAAGAATGATTCTAAGTAAAAATTTTTTATCAACTTATGCTTTGGGTAGTTTTAGGACTCAAAATATATTTTAAAATTCCACCATTAAAATATCTCATTAGAAGTTAGAAAATTCAGATGTTACTTAAATGTTTATACATTTCCTCAAAATTTATCAAAACTAATTGCTAACTTATAAGAAAATGTGGCATATTACCCTAATTTTAGAACAACTGCTACATTTTGAATGTTAACATGAAAAATTGAGAATTATTTTCAGAATTAGCACACACCTAAAAATTTGAACATAAAACCAAAATATTTATTTCAAATACTTTTGAATCTGATTTTGTGAAACCAAGAGATTCTTCTCACATTTTCTCAATATTTAATCTTTTAGCAATAGTAATTTGTTTCATATTTCAAGAACAAAGGAAATTTCTTGAATATTCAGTTTTAACAAAAAGTTTACAAAGCATGATAGCTTAACTTTTTAATCTCCTCCCTCACTATTAGTATAAGATGCAGTTTTAATGGTTAAATGAGTAATGCTCAGCCCACTAGCATTCCCTAATCTATTCTTTTAACATTCATTAAGAAGATAATTTTAGTCCAAGATATGGGGTCAGATCAAGGATCATAAGAAAATGCTATTTCATTATTAAACTTATCATGATGTGTATTTAACCCCCCCAAACCTTTTCCACTTCCTATTCATCTAAAACTTTCTCCTTTTTATTAATTAATCATTTTATGTTGCACTTTCTATTGTTACAATCTCTAGAATGTAGAATATTGCTCTACAGTCTGGCCTGCCTTTCTTTCAAAGGAACTGTCACAGCGTTTCATATTGACTAGACAGAACACGTGGGGTTTTTTAAAGTTCAACCTAAGACCCCATTGCCTTTGAGTTAGTTACTATCCTCTATGCTCCAGGCTGACCCTGATATCCTGTTCTCTTAGGCTGAACTTCGGGACATTGTTAAGATCCAGTTGAGGATTTCTGTCTTTTAAGTCATATAGGCAATCCTAAGCCATAGATCCTTTGTACTACAAATAGAATCCGTACAGTTAATTGAAGGTTTCCCACTACTGCATGGTTTGAGCTACAGAGGCAGGTGAAACTTCAGTCAGTTCTTACAATGTGGAGCCAAAGGTAACTTTAATTTCCTTTGACAGTTTTATGAGATTAACTGTGATAATATGTTTGGTGACACAGTGACATCAATTGGATTTTCCCACCTCTTATATCTACTGTATCATAACTACCAGAGTCTGAATCTTTAGATGTGGGTAAGAGAATACTCATACGGTGGCAGTTCAAGTCTGCCAAAACGCTCTGTTTCTTAAAACAATATGCTTTTTTTTTCCTGTGTACAGGAACTTTTATTAGGATGATACAAGTTATATATCATTGTAATAAAGTTCCTATTATAACTTTAATTGAATATGCTCTTTTAATAGTTCAGAAATGGCAAGTGTGGTGGTGATGAAGACTTAACAGGATATTGTGTAGTGTTCAGATTATGCTGTTTTGGTGTTAGGTCTGATGAGTTGTAGAACTCATAAACCCGACGATTCCAGACACCATTCCCAGAGGAAACAACTTAATGTACCACTGTATAATTGTAAATGTATATGATAGTAGATCAACAAGTTCTATATGCTTATGAAAACACTCCAAAACTACTTCATGCAACTTTCCCATATATATTGCTACTGGAGGGAAGTTATTCTTTATGGCCCCTCCAAATGGCACCTATGTTAGTTATGTATCTTGTTATGACAAAATACCCAGGTCAAATACATATCAGAAAAAAGGAGTTATTTAAGCTCACAGTTCCAAGATTCAGTCCATCATGGTGGGAAGATCACAGAGGCAGGAACTTGAGGTACCTGGTCACATCGTATTACCAGCCAGGACTCAGGAGGACACAGTTGCCATCTTTTTACTCAGTTGAGGCTCTCAGCTCATGGAAAGGTACAGCCATAATCGGGGTTGCCCGTCTTACTTACATTAACCTAAGCTAAGTCATCTGATGCAAACATGCCCAGATGTTTGTTTTCTGGTGATTTTAAGTCAAAAGAAAACTTGGGAATTATCGTCCCTCAATGTGACACGAACTGAAGGGCAATGGATGAAAAGGAAGCAGGAACCCTCTCTGCGGAAAAACCAGACTAAAGTTCGCAGGGGACCAAAGTCTCATATTCAGAGTGACCTTATTGTCATCAGTTATCATATGTCAAGTTTCACTAGAATTTCTAACTATAAATATATTTTATTATACATAATGAACACTAAAAGAGAAATTCATAAGCTTTGGTAACAAAGCAATTCAACTTGCAAAATCTTTGAAATGAACATTGTAACTTGTGCATAAATGGGTATTTAAAAATTACTTTACTAACAACTGCAGGTAAATTAAATGAACATAACTATTCAAAGGCAACTCAAATTTTATCAAACCCACAATTTTAAAGATTTGTGCTATATAATTACAAAAAATTATGAAATTTAAAGCAGAAGAGGAACCAAAAAACGGTCTTTCTAGTATTTTAGTTACTTATTATGTTTATTTCAATAAGATTTTTGTCATCATTAATTATTTTTAAAAGTCACTAATATTATTTGTTTTAGTGTTCCATCTGGTCTCTGCCTGAAGCATTACATGTTTTTTCAGTTGTCAACACATTTCCTCTGAAATTATTTTTTAAAATAATTAGTTTTTATCTTCTACTAATGATTAAGAGAGGCCACTATTACAGGCTTTCTTGATGCAGAGTGACTTATTAGCATTTTTCTAATTTGTGATCAATTATATGTTAAGTATGTGAGATATGTACAACAATTAAAGTCCTAAGATGATGTAGAGTCATCTAAGACTTCTTGGGTGCTGTTCTTAAGTCATTATAGGACATTTACGAGCAGCTAATCTGCTGTATGCATTCCTTTCTGTGCATTTACATGTCCTTTGATCTCATATAACAGAGGGACTTAGTTCTATGACCATCTCCTTCTCCTCTGATCTCACGGACATGCATCCAATTTATACTTCAGTTGACTTGTGAGGTGACACTATCCTATCAAGTTGTGCTGTAGCTTACATCTCCTCATTCCTATTGTCTCTTTAAATGTATAGAAATAGCCTCAAGAGAAAGTGTGCATCCTTGGCCTCTTAATTTTCTGTCTCCTCCAAGTTTGAATAGCATTTTATATTTCGCGAATGAGGTTTACTAATTTTATAATCATAGCTTTATGCTTACTACCAAGAAGTCACACCACAAAGCATTGCCCTATCCAGAGTCCAACCTTTGTTCTGGCTGTGAGCTGGCCTGTACTTAGACAAGCTACTAGTAACCTCAGACAAGTTCCACCAATGCAGACGTAATAGCGGACCACATCACAAGTGGACGTATATAACAATTTCACTGTCCTAAGTGAGGAAAAAGTCCACCGAAATTTGCAACTTACTAGTAATTCTACGTGTGAGCCCTGCAATTTATGCTTGAGAGTACAAAATTATTTTCAAGTAGATAAAACTGTTCCCTTCAGCGCTGAGAAGAAAAATAGCAGTTAGCTAGTTAGCTGTGTGATTAGCTTCCTCGCATTTAGTACATCTGTGTGCAGGTACCTCAAGTGGGGCAGCATTTGAGGTAGCGCCCATGCCTGAGAGTATCCACTCTGAGAGCAGCTAAATCGGTCTGTGAGGAAGCATTCAGGCTTGAGAGTATCCACTCTGAGAGCAGCTAACTTGGTCTGTGAGGAAGCATTCAGGCTTGAGAGTATCCACTCTGAGAGCAGCTAACTTGGTCTAGGCTGTAGGTTCTCTTTCCTCTCTATGCTTTTGTTGCAGATGGTTTTGTTGCTTTCTTTCTTTCTCTGGCTCTCACTTTGGGAAAATGAGCTGAGGGCTCCCACGAAGCTCTAGTTCTACCTCTCCAAATCCATATCGATGGCAGGACAAACAAAGGGAGAAAAAAAAGACTTAATGGCAAAAGCATTGAGTGAGTAATAATCCAATCTGTCTCTTGTACAGTTGCTCATCTAAGTAATTCCTCTAGCCTTTGCTAATAATCTTAGCTCCACGAAAGGATCTGTTTGGACCTCTTGTCATTAACCAGCTACACATAGTTATGTACATTCCACAAAAGTACTCCTGGCCCCAACTCACACAAAGGGAAATAGAATAGATTTTATGTTCCAGGAGAGCAAAGACACAAGGTTGTTCTGTTTCCTCATTTGAACATCTATATCTGGCATAAAGCATACACCCAAAGACCTTTCTTGAATGGATGAACAATCTTTCTCCCATTCCTAATACAAGGCTTCTTGGAGTTATTCTAGATTCGATCTTTACCTCTTGCCTCAATTCCTGTCATTTTTTTTCTTCTTCTTCTTCTTTTCTCTTCTATTTCTGGTCCATCCAATTTTCCCCTTTCATTATGCTCTCACCGTTCCTGCACCTTGGGCATTTATAGTTAACAGTTAATTCTATGTGATAATTGCATAACCTATTTTAAGGTGTCTTCTGTCTTTAACACCATGGCCCCAGTTACATTTGCAAGGAGCATTTCTGATCATACAGCTCTCCTCCTGAACATTCATCAGAGCTGCCCGACCCCATGCCTCTGTGGGTTTAAAGGTCCTAAGTCATTGGTCTCATGCCTGGTTTTCAGCTTCATAACATGACAAGCCAACGTTATAGACTGCCTTCCAAATGCCCTCAAGCCCATTGAACTTCCCTTTATTCATCTCTCTTAAACAGCTTCACAGAATTTTTCAACCATGTCTCTTTTACAGGTGACACCTGTTGCATTAGATCCACATTGCTTTTTTTCCTCAGCCATAGTCTCTGTACTTCTTGAAGGAAGCAGGATACTATATCAGTTAGTTTGACCAATTAAGATGACTTTTTATAACTACTGGTTAATGAAGTGGCTGAGATTCTCTGGGCCCCAGTTCTTCACTTGTAAAATGATAATACCACCTACAAAAATGTCCCCAGGAGATACAGATGGAATCTCATACACTTGAAGTGAATAGAACATAGCATATTCTTAAATAACATTGCTACTGTTCCTTCTGAGGACATACCCTTGACCACAATTCAATTACCACGCCTATGAACTCCCAATCAAAATCACAAGGATCAAGATGAAGAGAAGCATGGTATGTTTATTGGATGATTTAAAACAAACAAACAAACAAACACTTTCCTGTTTCTCTTTTCACTTGAGTTGGATTGAATTGAAAAGAATCTAAGAAACTGTCCAGGCATAGGAAGAACTGACAATCACCCTCACTATCAAGAGAATTAAAAATGTGGTAGCTGGGACGGGTGTAGAGAACAGTGTTGGAAGGTCTTGGATCGTCAGAGTTTGTAGGCATGGTGCTATATTCCTAGAATTCGCCATTGCTTTATCCTTTAGCTGCTATACCTTTCAAACACTTATCTAAGGATGCATTTACTAATTAGGTATCTTCTGACTTTAAAGTGTTTCAGAATGTGTGGTTGTTACTTCTGAATGGCCCCAAGTGGGTTTTTTCGTACTTGGCACTCCCAACACAGCCATTCACAGGGAGGCAATCTCTCTATAAATGAACAGATTCCCACACGTAGGCTGTAATATATGCATAACACATTTTCTCGCGGTGTTAATTTTGGTCTAACATCCCCCTGATGGTCTTGATTACCTTGGAGACTTACATCCTGCCTTCTGTGTATATGTGGTTGTTAGTCACTTCTACCAAGTTGTCTCACCACCACTTCTCAAGAACTATAACACAAGATACAATGTTTCAATAACTGATTTTTTTTTTCAACAAATGTTCACTGGAGCGCCTGTTTCACCACACTGTGCTGAGGGTTAGTCCAATTTAACTCTCATGTAAAAACAGAAAAACTCTATAAAGATCCAACTAGCTTTATATTAAACATAACCAGGACCATTTCAAAATGTTAGTCAAAGCTTTCATTGAATAATTTCTTAGTTTGCAAGTAAAATGTGATTATCTTAATAAAAATCACCTCCAGTTGCTTCATTCTCTCAGTCTTAATAATTGGGCATCCTAGGTCACATTTCTATGACTGCCATTCAAATAGTACATGAATCACTAAGTATCCCAAGAACATAACTGCATACAAATAAACATGGAAAGCTAGCAGAGGGAGAAACGCCATTTGGGATCACACATGGACGCTGAAACATGATAGACACTAATAATTTTTAATTGGGATCATCAGAGGCTCTCTCAACTTTGCCTACTTTATTCATGGTGTGCTAATCAAACGGAGGCTGGGCACAGATTCTCGGTAAATGGTCGATGCTGTGATGAATATCAAGGCATCTGGTTATGTCAGATATCTCCCTTGGGGAATTAAAATGAAACAAGAAGTGTTTTTGTTCTTAAAAATCTGTACTCTGCTAGATGCGATCCAAAAAGGACTTAAACATCTCATCTAACTTTTACAATGCTATGTTTCCAGAAGGAAATTATATTACATTTGTCCATTCAAAATGCAAAAAGCAAGACATCCAAGAAGGAGATTTGCAGCAGAGTGAGATTTAAAAGACACATTTTCCCCCTCCATTACTGGAGATAGCAAGCACTTTAAAAGCCTGTTCTTTCATAATTGGATTCCAGATCATTATTTTTTTGGCCAAAACGAAAGGTTTTCTGCATTCTTAAAATAATTAGGCAAGATTTCAAATCAAATTATCCAATTTCAAAGCTCTATTTTTCCTCTCTAAAACTCCCGTTAGAGGCCTGCAATGACTAAGCTGTGTGTCATTCTCCTGGCTTTATTAGGAGAATGTTCTGAGTCCTTCACTTTCTATGTAATCAGAACTATAATTTCTTCAGGTTATTTTAAGAACTGGCTATGGCTAAAGCAGGAAACTCAATTTTATTCTGAGCTCTAGCCATGTCGACACAGCAGCGCAAGGCCTCAGCTTCCTGAACTATCTATCTCCTTTCAGAAACCCTCTTGCCTCGGGTCAGAGAGAGGCTGTAGGCTAGTTACAGCCCATTCTGCATATCCAGTAACTCTCTCCAAGATATGAAGATAGTGGGGTTGTTCTCTTGGAGAATGTGTGTGGGCATGTCATTACTCTCCAAATGAGGAGCTCATTTAGCAGAGAGCACTGTCCTTGCTAACTTCCACTTGAAAGCGATATTCAACAGAAGGACATTCGAAAAAGCCCAGGTGCTAGAACCGTTTGATTAAAAGAAAAATAAAAAAGCAGAACAGAAAGCTCTAACTGCATATGTCTGCTTATTTCATCATCCGCCCTTAGAATTTTGTGACTTAATTAACCAGTTCTACTTAAACAAGCTGGTTGCCTCTAATTATGCTGATTTCCCCCGTGCTTCGATGTAATATTAACAGTGAGTTCTGAAAGCAACAGGCAATTTGTTTTTTCTATACTTGTGAACTACAGTAAAGTTATCTGCCAAAGGTGAGTTTTAGAATGACGATACAAATGAAGCATCAGTACCTTTAGTAGTGTGATCTCCATCCAAAAGGCCCAGGTAGATATGTCTCCCTTAATGGTGAAGTTAACGGTTGTGAACATTGCTTGTTAATCTTAATGACCAGCATTACAGAGTATGGCTTTTGGAACCTGTGTCTCTACTACCAACACTTATATTACTTTTCTACTACTCCACATAACACTTAAACGTGGTGGTATACAAATTCTTGTGCATTCTTGCAAGTATGCCTGCCTAACAATTAGACAGAACCACTGGGCTACCTCCTGATTTTGATAATATCTCCAACTTTTATTACCGCAAAGTGTCTCCAGCATGATCTTACCCTGATGTGAAAGTTGCCCTCCCATACAAGCTAAACTAGACCGAGTTTGATGCTATTTTATGTCACTAATCTAATAAAAAGGACGCCTCACTCACATTCTTGTGATCCCAGAGACTGATTGTTTACCTCTAGCCTCAGTTTCCTCTTTGTCCTTCCACAGCTTTGAGCAATTTTTTTTTTTTTTTTAAATCTAGGGCACCAGTAGTTCACACACCTGTGCCTCACAATATGCTCACTTGAAGAGCATTTCTTGTCAGTCAGGTAGTAGAAAATAGAAGCAGGTTTTTTCATTTGATTTCTGGCTTACAAAGCCAAACAAACCATTATCCTTTTTCCCAGTTTCTTTATATGGAATTACACTAGCCCAGGGTTTTGCTAAAGAGGGTTGTGATAATCAATTCATAAGTCTGTTAGAAGAAAGAGAAATACTTTCTTAAGGCATAATATCCAAACTTGTTTTTCATTGAGCACATTTAAAAAATTTGTAATGATGTGCTTTTTTAAAAAAAATCTTAGTATTTTAGTGGTAGTTTAAATTTTGCCTTTGAGAGTCTTTCTGTTTCTGTCTCTCTGTCTGTCTCTCCCTCTCTCTCTCTTTCTCTCTCTCTCTCTCTCTCTCTCTCTCTC
>NC_034596.1:32900152-32933252 GCF_900095145.1 Mus pahari
CACACACACACACACACACACACACACACACACACACACACACACACACACACACAATGTAATTCGATCACATTTACTCCACCACCATCAATTCAGTTCAGACACTACCTCAGCATATCGCCTCTCAACTGTATATCCTCTTCACTTTAGGTTGTTTTGTTTTATACCCTTCTGATCCTAATTAGTGTTGTCCATGTGAACATGGGTATGGCCCATCCATGAGCAACCTATCGGAACCAACATCTTCAATGAAAAATGTCTTTTTTTTATTTTTTTCTTAACCAGAAGCTATCAGCTGCTAATAGCTCTTCAAATGGTCAAGGAATCTTTGTGGGTATCTTGGCTATCCATGCTGCAGTGTTAACTGGCTTAATCTTACACAGGTTTTGTAAGTGTATATTTGGCAACTGTGATTTCATGTGTGTGGGTACAGCCAGCATGCCATATTTGGATACAATATTTCATAGTACTGCTTCTTATCTTCTGGTTCATACACCTTTTTCTGTCTCTTCCTCTATGACATCTCCTCAACTGTGAAGTTGAGATCTCCCATTGAGAGATGACAACTCCCTGCCACTTGTATTCAACATTTCACCAGCTATAATGATCTCCATTGAATATTGTCCACTGTAAAAGAAGCACTTTGAGCAAGCCTGAATGTGACATGGATCCTGGGTCAGCTCTGGCCTTCTGCTTGGATTTGAAGATTCATCTTTTGTGGAATTTCTGCAACCTACTCTATGTACCTTCCCTTGGGCCAACTTTCATGGAGCATATTTTTAGTATTTATCTTTGATGCAGAGTCTTTAATCCAAGCTTTAGATTCATTCTATAGAAAGAGTTTATTGGTCACTTAACAGAATCTACAGATACTGGCAAAATCAACATAGATGTCACAGAGCTTACCCACTTATTGATTCATTTTGCAGTATAGTAAGACTATATTGCTAAAGATACCACATAAAGTGATGTGACATGTAAAAATAGAGTTGGTAATGGCCATTGTTTTCTTCCTTCTGGCTAGCTTTCATAGCACTGGAGGGTTCTATGTAGGCTACTGGGAGGAAGGAATCATCAATAGTGTTACCCAGCTATGTACCCTGTGAACTGTAACAATGACTGGTATAGAAAGATATGTCCATGTGTATATGTGGCATGAATGTTATTGGGTAATCAACTGCTTTGTGGTTAAATGTAAGGCTGCTCCACAGGAGAAAACTCATGTCAGGTGCTGTAAATCTACCACGAAGCATTGCTAGGGCCCCCATACCTCCAGGATGAGCATACTACTATAACCCTGCTAAATGGACACAGTATAAAACTATTCTCCAAATTCATATCTTTCTACAATTTAGTACATACTCTTCCCATAGATGAATTCAACTCTTTGACCCAATCAGAAAAGTTCCTTTGTGAAGTGGATGATGGTTAGCACAGAAATACACAAGTGGATGAATGCCGCGAATATGTGTCAGTGTTGTGTGTTCAGCCACAAATGGGGCATTTACATCACACACCACCCACGAGGGCCTGAGAACATGGCTGAAAAGGGGACAAAAAGACCTTGAGAGCCAGAGTTCAATGAGTTCTGTCCTGAAACATCTCTTCTGGGCATGACAACATGCTAGAGTCATTTTGCTATTTTAGGAGAATTTTCTAAACTTGGTTAGAAACATCCCTATTTCTAATGATGCCCACAAGCTAAAAATGTGATCGAGTACTGGCCTGTCATGCATGTGGACCTAGGTTCAATACCCAGGACTTAAGAAGGGTGGAAAAGAAAGCCAAGAGAAGGGAGGTGTGTACTGTGAAGCATCAAAGGCTTTCCCTGCACACACTGATTATCGCTCTGTGGTGCAACAGTTCAGAGTCTTTTATGCCTGACAATGACCTCTTCTGGCTTTAAACATATTTTTGTTGCTGTCGTTGTTGTTCTTGTTCTTCTGTGTCTATGTTATCAACATTTTTGTTATTGTTAAAGGGATGTAGATTTTGTTTTATTTTACTTGATACTATCTACCTCAGTGAACTAAAGGTTAAGACAAATTCTAGCAACCTCTCCTGTTTGTAATCTCTTTTTAAAATTTTGGAATTTTACATGATGTGCCCTGATCACACTCACGTCCTCCCAGGTTTGCTTCACAACCTTGAAAGCACACCCTGCCCCCATGAAGTCAGAAAAAAACAAAAACAGAAGCAAAAAGAGAAAAATAGCACCAAAAAAAGTCCAATTTGTATTGCCCATATACTCACTGGAACATGGTCAAACTCCCAGTGGCCAGCCCCTTAAAGGAAACTGAGTCCTTCCCCAACCTGTACCCCATACCAGAAACTATCAGTTGTAGAGAGCTACACTTTAGCATCCTTATCACAATTCCTAAGAGTTCTTTTTCGATGGTTTCCTGTCTGGGCTGTTATTTGGAGGTTGGATTAGGGTGAAGGGGTGAATTGTTACAGAAGCCTTCTTTGACAATCTCTCAACTCTGAATCTGTAGTCATTGATACAAATGCAGAAGTACCTTCCTTGACCTTTATAGTCAGCAGGACATCCACATGGACATCCACATGGACATCCACATGGACATCCACATGGGTTCTGATGACACGATGTGCCGTGGACCTCAGCGTGGTTTCTCGTGGCAGTACAGACCACAGACAGCAGCACAACCATCTGCCACAGCACAGGCCACAAACACCATCATTGAACCTTGGCACTAGCACAGGCCGCAGACTCCAATATGGTCTGAGGTGGCAGCACAGACCATGGACACTTACATGGCTTTTGGTGGTAACACAGATATTGAACATCAACATGGCCATAAAGGGAATCATTTGCATTTACCATGTTCAAAGTTTTCTTTGAGAACTTCACAGAACTGATGGACATTCAAGAAAAATGCACTTCAGACTAACACACAAGATTCAGAGAGTGCCTAGAAAGTCAACCACAGGGTCACATGGACTCTGAATTGCTTTCTGGCTTATTTTATATAAGAAATTCTTGGGGCTGGAGAGATGGCTCAGCAGTTAAGAGCTCTGGCTGCTCTTCCAGAGGATCTGGGCTTGATTCTCTGTACCCACATGGCAGCTTACAAATATCTGTACCTCCAGATCCGAATGTTCTGATCGTCTCTTCTGAGCTCTGCAGTGCTGGGCACAACATTGTGCACAGATCATACATACATACATGTACACAAACATCCACACATACATGTACACAAACTAAGATTAAATTTAAAATAACGAAAGAAACAAAAGAAAAAGAGTTCCAAATAACTGAGTTAGGAGCAGTTTGCGGACCTTTTATACTGTTTCCATCATGGAAGGTACATGATTGAGAATAGTGGAGGTGTCAAAATCACGACAAAAGACAGCGTTTCAAATATGTGATGATGTGTCTTTGGTGAAAAAAAAAAACCTCATGAGATGAATTGTGTGTACATGAGAGTACATGAACTAGGTAAAGAAAATGAAGCAACAGTTGTGTTTCAAAGGCAAAAACATGAAAACCAAAGCAACAACAACAACGATGACTGTGTTAGCTAGAAGAGCTGCCATTCTATTCCCTACTTCAGAAGCATAGGTAAAAGTTGCCAAGTGTGTAAGACTCTTGTTCACTGTTTCTCCTCAACTCTACACTGAAAGTCTGTTTTTCATCCTGGCAGAAGCACTGGGGTGAGAAGGGATAACTACAGAGGGACTTAAAGACATCCTCTTGCTTACGGTATACTTTGTGCTGGTCCATCATAAGTGAC
Source organism: Mus pahari (assembly GCF_900095145.1). Taxonomy (NCBI): domain Eukaryota; kingdom Metazoa; phylum Chordata; class Mammalia; order Rodentia; family Muridae; genus Mus; species Mus pahari. The sequence continues at coordinate 32,903,908 of NC_034596.1, forward strand.
AGAGTCCTGATCAAAACAGTATGAAGAAGAAGATAGGGCAAAAAGCAGGAGCTAGAGGGATAGCTTATGTAATAGTTTTTTTTTTTTTTAACAGCTCCCAGATCATTTGGTAGAATAGATATATAAAAGAAATGTGCTGGCAGCCAGACTAGACTCTGAGAATATAAAGCACGATGCAGGAGGGGAAACAGGTAAGTCCCAGCCATATGTGCCTCTCCCAAGCTAGCTCCCTTTTTTTCTCATTCTCATCTCAGTCCATACCCAGTCCTACTAGAAGCAAGGGAATGGGCATTGCATGAATGCCAGGTAGAGAGTGACAAGCAATGAAGCATCCTCCGAACCCACTGCATAACACATTCTCTGAATTTTCATGGTCCGTGGAAATAGTCCAGTGGACAGTTGTAGAAGATAGAAATGGAGGCAGACCCTGCTAAAGGCCTCAGTGTCTATGGGCTCTTGTACCTTCTTAGCATAACCTTTTTGGTTGTGTGTGTTTTCACACACAAGCAAGCAATATCTCTATATGTGTGCTTACATGTTGTGAGCCAAGAAACCAGGCTTCCAACCAAATATTAATGCTTTAGAGTGTGTAAAAAGAATGCAAACTGTTTTGTTTTTCACCAAAGAAACTTCAGATCAGAAATCGATCTTTAAATCTTCCCATGTTATTCCTTCTACTGCTCTGCAAGATGTCTGAAAATTCAGCTAAGGAGGATGCATGTCTTATTTTCTCAGAATTGGAACATCACAACATTAGGGCTCTCTGGTGAAGGGAAGGGAGGTAGGAGGGTCGGGTTTTCTGTGCAAGTACATCCAGGAAGACTGAGTAGGACTGTGAGGTAACAACTCTGGATGGAGATCACTAATGACCTCAGATATCCAGAATAAAAACCGCCAAGAATTTGGCTGGATAGTGACCAGACTTTATTTTTTTTTAATGGATGTGAACTTAACCGAATTAACTAAGTTTATTATAACCAGAAAAGTAATCCATTTTAAGGTTCTTTTTAACTAAAATTGTATGAAATAAAGGGGTAAACTAATCACTGGTTTTATATTTTAACTGTACTACGCATAAGAAATTAGGACGACAGACTAATCTTGGTAGTGTAGATCACTGCAAATAAGATGAAGAATCTCAAAGTACAACAGCAAAAACATTTTTATCTAAGGAAATAGACAAAACAAACAAACAAACAAACAAACAAAAAACTCAAGTGTCACTGGACAACCTTGATGTTTGTTCAAGAAACCCTTCAATTTTTAAATTAAAAAAGAAAAGTAGTGCTTAAAACATATCCCTGTACTCTATGCTCAGAAAATGCAGCATAAAAGGCCTGGGCCATTTAAATGTCAAAAGCATATGCATAGATGAAATGTCACAGTAAATAGGTATTTCTTGAATTATTTGTTCATTCATTCATTCACCCATATATTTTATACTTATTAGTCATTTATTAGATTTTTATTAGGTTTTTGTCAATCTTCTATATCTTAAGCTTCCTTAGTTGAATTGCGAGTAGTTTGGTTAATATTAAACATTAATGTTCATGTATTTTGAAGAAGACCTCTCATCTTTTCCTAAAATTTATCTCACTAAGGGTTAGGAGAGAGTTAAGTCAGTAAAACACTTGCCTTGTAATCAAGATAATTTGGCCTGAATTTGATGCCAAGAACCCATGTAAATGCAAAACAAAACAAAACAAGCCAGGCCAGGCCAGGCCTGGTAGGGAGGCAGGGACAGGAATTTCCCAACCAAGTTTGCTAAGCAAGCGACACCTCAGTGAGAGACCCTGTCTCAAAATACAAACTGGGCAATGCCTGAGAAGTGACAGCTGAAGTTGACCTCTGGGCTCTCTATGCATATGTACACCCATGGACCCATACAAACATGCAACACAAACATATGCACACACAAACAAACATCTCGGATATAACTGTCATTCTGATAACTGGCTACAAATCTGGTCTAGGATACTGTAGTGTGCAATGTTCAGACTATATCTCCATCTTCTCTGCTGGAAGCTAACATTCAGCCCTGGATCCATACCACATCTCACATTCTGCGAGTTAGAAATCTTTGCAAACTGGCTACCCAAGTAGCTAAAAAATTTTTTCATTCTCAGAATACTGAATATTTGTGAATGACGGATGTGTTTTTGGCAAAGAAATGAATACTTCACTGAAGCACACTATATTCAGCAATGGGCTACACTTAACATATGAAAGAAAAATTTCCATGCATTACATTTCAAAAGATTGGAAAGGAAAAGAAGAAAGAAAAAAAAGAAAACTCTTGTTATCTTGATTGCAACATGTAGCTTTGGCATCATCTAAATATCATCCATAGTTCTTGTAAAGCCCAATAAAAATGACTTTCAAACCAATATAAGCTCTTTCTATTTTAAATTTTAAAGATTTAATGATAATCTGGGATTCAGAAAAAGTTATGAATAAAGTATTCCTAAGGGACAGTGTCACACTTATCCTAAAATTCTGTTGTTACAAATATTATTGGAATAAAACAATTTGGAGGTAGAAAGAGAGCTAAAAATAATTCCTCAACTATTAAGCAACATATTTGTCATAATTTATAATATTCGGTATCAGTATTTACTTGGCATGTTTCTTACAATAGCGTCTGTTATGGTGCTAATAAACTAAAAGTTCTATTGTTGTAGATCCAAACTGAGTTTTGTGGCTTAGTAGTGAAAAGGACTACTCAGTGCAAAGGAAAGGTTCAAATATAGTCATTAGAAGTTATTTTCCCAATGTTTAATTCTTGTAAGAATCCCTTAAATTTGTAAAATTCAAATAGTAATCCTCATTATTAAAATGAGAACAAAATGATTAATTGTAAGCTATAAGAAATTTAGCACATAGGTTTTCTACTTACATGTTTTAGAACTATATGTTTTTGCTATAAAGATAGAAAAATCACTGAATCATAATATAGGAATGATAGATGTACCTAGATGTATTCACAATATCATACATGTGCAGCTAGGTTCCATTACACCAGATTTTTCAATCGAGTATGAACAACAAACATATCAACAGACTCATAAAACCATGTTGGAACTGAAGAATTCCTATCATCTAGTATTTTACTATATTCTCTTTTGAAAGCAGAAAGATCTAGATACAAAAGTACTGACTGCCATCCTACTGTTGTTGCAGTACAGAAGAAACACAATGTCCAGGCTTATGGTGAAGAAGCAAAAGCCTGGGTGAGTAGCATCTACACTTTCTAGGTTTGTGTAAGTCTGCTCTGTTATGTCAAGGCAACTACAATCACCTAAGGATGCATTCCTCAGTAGGTGTCTGCTTTGTGACTTTATATATGAAAAGAAGTCTATTTTGATTGCTATCAAACTGAACTGGGTAAGCTGTAACAACTATTGAAAAGTTCTTGTTATACAAGTATGGCTACAAAGCTTTTAAGAAAATGTAACATGTTCAAAATCCAAGTTAAACAAAGAACAGGCTTCAGAATTTCAATAACTTTCAGATAAACTAGAGTTAGTCAGGTTTTAGATATAAAATCTGTATTATTAAAAATAACGGAGAGCCAGGAGGTGGTGGCGCACGCCTTTAATACCAGAACTTGGGAGGTGGAGGCAGGCCGATTTCTGAGTTTGAGGCCAGCCTGGTCTACAGAGTGAGTTTGAGTACAGCCAGGGCTATACAGAGAAACCCGGTCTCAGAAAAGAAAAACCAAAAAAAAAAAAAAAAAAAAATCAAGGGACTCATGTACACACATGCATAGCATTAACTACCTTTTGACTCAGAGTTACTGTCAACATACATGAAGGCACATAGCCTCATCTCCTAAACTGCTGAAGCTAGGGATTAGTTGGTAATGCCTGCCTTGTAAGTTCAAGGATCCATATATGATCCTCTAAACTACATGTGTAAAATACAACTGGCCAGCACGTAGGCCTCTGACTCCAGCAATGGGGAAGTGAGACCAGGAGGATCCCTGGGGTTTGCTAGCCAGACAGTCTCTAGCAGTCAGGGCCAGGATCAGTGAGAGACACAGACCAAAAGTAAGAAGAAGAGGAATTAAAGAAGACATAGTGTCAACCTCTGTCCTCCAGATAGAGGTGGACAAACATACATGTGCAATGCAATGCGCGCAAACACACACACACACACACACACACACACACACACACGTGCAATGCACACAGACCTGTAATCTAAATTGCTAACATGTTTATAGGTATCAGAGACCAAATGAATAGTCATTGTTCACAGGTGTCAAGAAAAGAGATGACCATTTATGGCTTGCCATCTCACAGACAAGAGCAAATGCCAAATGCAATCCCCTTAGAAGGACCCCCTTCAGTTTTGTTGAACATGCTGCCACACTGGCCTGTACTCTGAGAACACCTACATATGGATTTGGAGCCCTTGGTTCTGGCTCTTTCCATGATCAGTGATGGGTTTCCTTCCACGTTGTCACGGGTGGGGTCTCTCAGATGTCATGTCGACTTTGCTATCTACGGATACTATTCAGTGACGAACACTGGTGAAGCTTAGGGCAGAAATACCTGGTTTTCATTCTGGCATTCATGGCTAGTCTTATATTTTACTTGATGATATTTGCAAATCTGACTCTATCCTGTGAATCTTACAGTATCGTTTGTAACTGGGTAAGCATAATATACACTGTGTGCTTCCCTAATCTACTTTAGTTCCACTTAGTTAGAATTGTTCCCTTTCTTCCCAAGCCTTCAAAAACTTAAGAATAATGTACTGAAATGACATGAGTTTTGTTATAGTTTTAAGTTATACATCAATGATTATGAATTTACAAACAAAATATTAATCAATCCAAATCATTTTATTGAGTCTACTCTATGTAGTAGGAGCTATAAAAGTTGTCACATATAATCATTAAAATAATCCCCTCTCTTTCTTGTAATCAATTTAACCATGCTCCTACTTAAAACCAGTAATTATTAATATACTTTAATATCACTTGAAATACAGCCTATCATTTTTCCCTTTCAAATTCCACCATTTGTCCATACTAACTAGCATGCTGAGTTTGAAAACCAACATCCCTAATAGATCTTTTTAGGGTTTTAACTGAGACTGTACTGACATACTTCCAAAATACACCGAAGAAATTGATACCAGGCTATTTATAAGTTAAAGAATCTAATGGCTTGAAGAGTTAGTGTAGAAATGGTATCTACTTTCTGTTGTCTAAATCACTCACCATGACTGTTACGTTATTATACATCAAACATTCATGTTTTCAAATTAGCATTTTATAGACAATGAGATAAGAAAATTAATTTTTGAATAAGCAGTGTTTAATATATAGCCTTTCTATTCGTGAATATGATATCTCTCAAAATTTGTCATGCTTTCTTCTGTGGCCCCTCAATAATTTGTTTGCCCAACACAGAAGTGGATGCTCAGTCAGCTACTGGATGGAACACAGGGCCCCCAATGGAGGAGCTAGAGAAAGGACCCAAGGAGCTGAAGGGGGCTGCAACCCTGTAGGTGGAACAACAATATGAACTAACCAGTACCTCCTGAGCTCGTGTCTCTAGCTGCATATGTAGCAGAAGATGGCCTAATCGGTCATCATTGGGAAGAGAGGCCCCTTGGCCTTGTAAACTTTATATGCCCCAGTACAGGGGAATGCCAGGGCCAAGAAGTGGGATTGGGTGGGTAGGGTAGCAGGGGTGGGGGCAGGGTATAGGGAACTTTCAGGATAGCATGTGAAATGTAAATAAAGAAAATATCTAATTAAAAAAACATAAAAAAATAAAGGTATGTATTGCTCCTGTGCTGCTCTTTGTTTCCAGCATTTTACATTTTGTTGTTTTGCTTTTCTTTGTTTCTGGTATAAAACAACCATTCCTTTTTTTTTTTTTTCCCATGTAGCATATTTCTGACCTTGACCAAGTAGGATAGTTCAACTCCTCATTATTTCCATTAGTTTATCTTCCTTCCCCATTCTTTTAGCTTTTAATCAAATAAGCATGCCTCAGAATGTTGACAGTGACTACTCTAAAAGAAAAAGTGCTTATTATGTTAAAAGATTTACTTGTTTTTATGTGTATGGGTATTTTTTTTTCAGCATGTATATCTGTATATCAGTTGTGTGCCTCTTGTCCACAGAGGCCAGTAGAGTGTGTCCGGTCCTCTGAAACTGTAGCTATGGATTGTGACAAGCCATCCTGTGGTGTTGGGGATCAAACTCAGGTCCTCTGCAGGATCAGCCCGAGCTCTTCACAACAGAGTCATCCCTCCAGCCTGCCAGTATGTGTTCATGTTACCACGAGATGCTCAGTATCAAATGGGGTTTGAGCTTTCTTTGCTTCCCTCTTCTATTTTTAGTTTAATAACAGGGTTGGCTATGGCAAGGTACTGAGTTTTGTTGACTGTTTTTATATATCTCATGAGGTGATCATGAGGTTTTTTTTGTTGTTGTTGTTGTTGTTTTTTTCCGTCCAAAATGGAAAAGAAGCAGCTTTCACTGGTAGACCTTTCCTTAAGCTGTCCTTACATTCCTAGAATTGTCTCTCCCTAGAAAAACTTAAACGGCAGATACTGTGTAAAAACTGGTCAAGTGCACCACTAGTTAGAGAAATTCCTATAAAAATAGTGGTGCTGTACCATTTTTTTATCACTCAATTTGGCAAACTCTCTAAAGCCTGATGCTCTCCAGCATTGGCAGGGATGCGAGGGAAGTTAATCTCACATACATGACCGCTTAAGCCCAAAGATACTTGTTGCTCTATGTTGGTTCAGTGCCCAGGGAAGTTGGCTGGACATTGGATAATCAATTGAAAGATGTCTCCATGTCACCAAAACAACTCAGCATGTTTTCTAGTCATCTAAAATGGAATTCTCATAGGATCATTGATCTTTGCAGGTAAATGATGTGGAAAATCTCCTGTTTAGTATGGGATTACGGATAGTGACCCACAAGTACTGTTTCATTATATTTAAGCACCGGATGTCTGAGGCTTTTCTTCTTACAAGTTTAGTTGGATAGTCAGATATTTTTCCTAACACTTTATATCTATCCATCTTTCAGAAAATAAAACCAAAGGTAAAGACTTACGAAGTGCAACTTACAAGGCCCTGGCAAGCTGATTAAAGCAATTTTTATTCTTTTATTTATGTTTTAGTAAAGAGGTGAGAAAATTCCAAATCAAATGGCAAATAGTCGTTGATTTTCCTCATCTCAATACGATCACAATGTTGGATCCCTAGCTTGGACTCATAAAGGTGATAAAACACAATTGTAGGATTCACAAAGTCACTCAAAGGATGCCCAAGACCTGTAATCTAGTCAGCAGACTTCAACACTTGCACTGCAATACTATTACAACCTCCTTCCTTAGTCTGGAATCAATGGGAGGAGAGGCCTTTGGTCCTGTGAAGGCTTGATTCCCAAGTGTAGGGGAATGCCAGGGTGATGAGGCAGGAGTGGGTGGGTGGGAGGGGGAGCACCCTCATAGAAGCAGGGGGAGAGGGGATGAAATAGGGGATTCCAGAGGGGAAACCAGAAAAGAGGAAATATTTGAAATGTAAATACATAAAATATCCAATAAAAACAAACAAAACAAAACAAAAATATATAAACTAGCTTAATTTTATGTACTTGTGTGACCTTGGTTATGATTTAGACTAATTCAGAGCAGAAATATGACAATAAAGGTTTTATCTTTCCTACTGATATTACTTCTTCCCTTTAGCTTCTTCTCCCTTGGACATAACTATATTTCTTACTTTCTTTGAATCACTTCTCTTAGAAACTGATTCCCCTTCCTTCTGCTTTTCCTTAATACCCCAAGATGTGAATTCCTTCTGACATTTTGCTTTAGATTATATTTGAAAATGGCTGACACCCTTGCTATCTTATGTTTGGTTACTAAACTTCTTTTCCTGCCTGATTGTTAAAAATGGGGCCAATTAAATATAACTTACTAAATGTGGATGATCTCTATGGCACTTCCAATGAAAGAATTACTTAAAATTGATATTAACAGAACAATCCATTACCCTCTAAGTATTTCTACATAAAAATGTTGAGTAAAAAAGGGTATCAAGTATGATCTAATATTTTATTAACATAAACATATACCTGTAATCATTTTCACCATAAAATTTATTCTTTTACTTGGATAAAAATGTATACATTCATATTCAAGCATTCTTAAATTAGCTATTTCACACTTTACATTTTGAATGCTGAAGCATATCTTGGGAAATTTCGATTGGCATTATTCATTGAAAAATCAAATTAAATGAGCATATTTCCAATTTCATTTTGTTCAGAACTGAAACATATAAATGGGTTGTGTGTGTGTGTGTGTGTGTGTGTGTGTGTATAAACACTGGAAGACTTTTTTCTCTTACTTTTCTTTTTCTTTATTTTTTAAACAGGGTCTCATTATGTAGCCCTGGATGTTGTGGGACTTGCTGTGTAACCCAGGCCCAGAATTCACAGAGATCTGTCTGCTAATGCCTCCCTATGGCTGGGATTAAAGACATGTACCACTGTACCTTAACCAAAGTCATTCTTGATTGATATTTTCCAATAAATAATGAAAAAGCACAGCTGACCAAATATCTATATTTTTCAAATTTACAAGGACACTGAGGAATTATTTTAGACATAAACTTAGAGGTAATTTCATACAAATTATGCTATTTACCATAAGAGACTTGGAATAGCATTATTCTCCTCAAACTCATTCATTCTTCCAAAATCAGTCCTGAGGAGTGTTACGTGCTAGGCACAGTAGGGTCTATAAATAGTTGCAAAACACGATCCTCTTCTTTTCATAGATTTTTAATAAGTCTAAGTGGTATGGGGACAGATGTAAATTAAAATGTTACCATGTAAAACAGAATCGAAATGTTCTAAGTCAGTGATAAAGATCTGTGGAGGTGGAAAGAGCAGGAAATCTACATAAAGCAATCATCAGTGTCACGGGGGGGGGGGGGNGTGGTGGCTGTGTCAGGTATTAAGCACATTTAGTAAGATTTGCAAGGAGTAGAGTTTTGCCCAATGTAAAGGAAAGTTACAGCTGAAATGGAAATGAAAGCATTTCAGAAAAATGGAAATATTCCTATTGTGTGTGTGTGTCTATGTGTCTGTCTGTCTGTCTCTCTCTCTCTCCCTCTGTGTGTGTGTGTGTGTGTGTGTGTGTAGTGGTTAGTATGTATCTATTTACTGGCCAATAGTAACACATCATGAACAAAGACACCCTTTTAAATAGAACTGCAATATACTAACAGATAATAATTGAATGAGATGCACGTTTTGAGGAACTGGTTTCCTCAAGCTACTCTGGGAATCCACAGAAGTAAATGGGCTTTTCCCACTGGCTACGTCAGAGGAATTGAGAGCAGTTTGTACAGAGCAGGGAGTGCTCTGAAGCCATTTTAATCTCCATTTACTTCTGTCTTAGAGGAGTTGGGAAAGCCTTCATTCGCATGTAGAAGAGATCCAGAGGAAGGTGCTCAGCTATAATTCTCTCCAGCCCTGAGATAAACTCCTTGGCAGCATTGGTTGTGGATTACCAGTTGTGGAAACCAGTTACTATTGATCAGTAAATAGAGGCATCAAGCATGCAAGCTCGCGCATCAGACCCAAGGAAATGTTTGTCAGGTCTACTGTGCATCTGGGTCGCTGCTCCCCATCCTCAAGGAACCATAACGTGCACAGCAAACCTCTTCACACTCATCACTGCCCACCCTATCTTTTAAATAGATCTGTCACCTCCATTAAATATTTCCTTAGTCAACTGTAGTAACAATTCGCCACAAATGTAGGTGTTTGCCAACAGAATGAAGTCTGTGTGTTCTAAACATTTACTTTTGAAATTACACTTCATCTGTCAGAGATGCTATGTGACCCATCATTTACCTGAATAAAACACCTGGTACAAAGCAGGAACATATAAATAAATGCCTCTGTGATGAATTCCGTACTTTAGACCCTTTAAAAACATGAAATATTATGCCTGTGAGAACATATTTTTGAGACTTCTAGTTCAGCCACTAAGGACACACACTGCTGCTTCTCATTGGGGGGCCTCAGGAAGGAAGGACTCCCGGCTTCACAAAACTACTAGCTACACGTCACACTGTTTAGGGCAAAAAGTTATGCTGGGGTAAGATTACAGCTAGAAAGATCAAAGATGGACCTTTAACTGAAAGACGCACAGCTGACCATGGTACAGAGAAGAAGAGAATACAAAATGTTTACCACTAAAGGGAAACATATATACTGCACCCTCTCCCCCCCCCCCCCACAGGCTCAGGGATCATTGTGGAAGAGAAGTGGCAAAGACCAAGCCGCACGTGGTGGATGACTACAAGATGCGCTATCTTCTGGAAACAACAGGGCAGCTACACAAACGAACTCACAGGAGTTGTGGCAGTAGGCAGAAGACCTGTAAAAGCCCAAGAAAGACCAAATCCCAGCCCAGGGAGGGAACATGGGCATGAAATTCCACCCCTATCCAAGGAACTATTCGCAACTGTTAGCTCCTAAGGAAAAGAGATAATTTTCTCTAAGAGGGTGGCCCCTGAGAAGCTGACCATACTCCAGGGGAAACCTATACATCCAAAACCAGCACAAATTGATCTTGATAGAGGGAAAGAGGACACAGAATTGGGTAGGAAAGGAGGGAGGTAGATGTTGGAAGAGCTGGGGGGGATGGAGGTAATATGATCAAAGTCCATTGTACGACACTCTCAAAGAGCAAATGAAAAGTGCATCAAAAGCCACGGGGAGGTGAGGGCTAAGCAAGTGATGGTGACCTTCAGAGCACAGCCTCTACCCTAATCTCATAAGCTATCTTGAACAGAGAGAACCTGGACACTAGCGTTGCATGGCCTCTGCCCTACCTACAGCTCACAGATTCGCCATCCTTCTCCAGGAGCACAGGCAACTGGAGATGAGCATGGCATGTGTCTGATTCCACAGGTATGTCCTCTGTGGCAAGAACAATAACTGGCCCATGGTCATCTTTCAAAGAAGTTTGTGGAGAATCAGATGAATGGCTCTTTTATTATGGGCCTAACTAATCCCTTCTACCCCATGGGTCCTAAAGCTATGATTCAGGTTGTCCAGCTCGGTGGAACATACCTACACCCACTTGAGATAGCTCCTGTGCTGAGTCTCGGTTATTTTTAATATATTTTCATTCCTATATCTTTCCTATTGTTTTATTTTTTACTTTGCATATTGGCCAGTGGATATTTCCATATTGGACACAATTACGAATTTCTTTAAAGAAAGACAAGATGGTATTTCTAATAAAAATAACTCGACATAAGTTTGATGGTAAGCTTTGTAGCAACTTGGCTGCACCTGGGAAGAGGGAACCTCAACTGAGAGGCCGTCCTCATCTGAGTGGCCTGTGGACATGTCTGTGACATTGTTTCTTGATTGTTAATTACAGGAGAGGGCACCCCTCGGAGGGTACAAGTGTTTCTAGGCAGGTGGGCCTAGACTTGTTAGCTGAACAAGCCAAGAGAAACAAGCTGGAAAAAAAGAAGTTTTCTTCCCACAGTCTGTGCTTCAGTTCCTACCTCCAGGATCGTGCCCTGAGCTCCTGTCCTGGCTTCCCAAGAAGACAGACTACAACCTGGAAGCCAAATAAACCTTTTCCTCCCTAAAGACATAAGTAATGACAAATGTATGTATATTCCTAAAGATTCCTTAAGTTACCTATCCTCAAGTACTGTGACTCATGAAACATATTAACATATCATTTTAATATCCTCATCATTTAGCAACGAGTTAGCTTAAATTAAGAACATAAAATGCAAATTTAACAGATGAAAATCACATTTCTAATTTGAGAACAAAGTATCAATTACTCAGATCTGAATTAAGCACATAGCTGAAATAAATTAAGAAATTTCTCAAATGCAAAACTACTCACTTAATTGTATTTGAAACTTCCTGACTTCATCAAAAGTTATAACAGAACAAGTAAAAATCTATACTTATATTGTTTATACCTCATCCAGTTAAATAAGCAATTTAAATCAATATAGCATATATCTCATAGCTCTATTTCATATATTGTTAGAATAAAGTTGGAATCAGATAACATTATTTTATAGGCACCATAATTATTATTAAATAATATAAATACATTTTCATTTATACTCATTGTTTACATTAATTGTGCCTTTAACATAACTCACTTCCTAAATCCAGTCTCCGAGGGTTTTAGTAATTGATAGGGTAGAGAAACTGAAGAGAATTTTAGATTATATCATTCAAATGTAGTAATTTTTAAACAACAGAATCATTCTTGTATGGTTAATGAATGTATTGTGCATGTGTATGCATGGTGTACATATGCATTTATACATCTGTGTGTGTGTGTGTGTGTGTGTGTGTGTGTGTTTGTGATGCTACGTTCACAGGAAGGGTCAAGAGCCCTGGAGAGCTGTTTATGAGTGACATTAACACCAAACACAGAGCTTAGCAATGCTTGTTTCTAAAAATACCTCATGTCTCTTGTTGTCATCATCCCCCAGAGGCTTCAGTGCTCTGAGACAGAAAGCACCAAGGCTGTCTCTTTGGGTTGCTACAAGCGTGATACATTGCTACCCAAAGCAATCCCCTTTCCCCCAAGGTGGCAAGATGAAAGAATGCTACATCCACATAAGTTCTCACTTCAGCAGCACAGTTGCCCCTTAAGCAGAGTTATCGTGTTGTTTGACAGCAGGAAGGGATATGTGGTTTCACTTGAATGTTATTCTTCTTTATTTAAACTACTAGAAATAACCCAAAAATGACAGAATGCTCTTTCTATAAATAATCATTCCAGTGTAGAGTTATATTAGGAGGTAACTCAGATGGTATGATAACGCCTAACAAGCTAATCTTAGACCTGCAATGCCATAAGAGAGAAATACCGTGGCTAAGAATAACTGACCCAAAGGACTCAGCCTGTTAAGGAAAGGCACAGACATGCAGGCATCTGCAGGTTCCATGCATTTAATGAACTCCTGAAAGGCTCTTTCTCCAGGAAGGCAATAAACCATGCTGGTTATTAACATGATAATCAATAATGCTTTCAAAATTTATTGATTCAGAAAAACCACTCAAGTTTCTCATAGCAAGTGAGAGTTTTAAAAAAAAATTATTAGAAACCTTTAATTTTTTAACAATTTGATTAGGAGTTGATTTCTAAGTTTTAAGACTAAACCATCTATATATAACACAATAACCTGTAATAAAATAAAATCTAACTCCTGAAAAATTAATTATATTATCATGATTGTGTGAAAATGCTATTCAATTTCATTGAAGGAGCTTAAATTAGAAACCTATATCTATATCTATATGTACATAGAATGATAGGTAGGTAGATAGATACATAGATACCTAGATGAATGGAGAGAGATATTCAATGAAATACATTTTTTTTTGTTAGCTAAGTCTTTATTTTAGCTCAACAGTTTCTTGGTACGAAATATAATCAGGGCTTGCACAGACAGTATCTTTCCAGGTAAAGATAAAAGGTGAGCATAATTTAGATGCTTTAATAACAGAAAATGAACCCAACAGTGCTCATATTTCCAAAAAGACCTCCCTTGCACACCAGAAGCAATGTGTCCTTGTGCAGAAGGTAGCTAACTTTCTCTCAGACTTACATGTATGAAATCCTGAGCAACAGATGCAAATGCGCCAGGATGCTGGTTCTGCCCTCAGTATCTGCTCCAGGACAAACACCACTGGCACAGAACATTGAAGGTCTCCTTCCTTGTCTCAGCAGTTACGAACCATGTTAACTCCTTCCATTTTTACCTATAGGGGCCTGAGAATGGAGAGCATGAAGCTTCCAGCAAGCCGTATCATATCTTTGCTCTTTATACCTTACTCTCTCCCAAGATTAAGATGTCTGTCTAACATGTTTTCTTATAAACAGGACTGAGGCTCCATTTTTAGTATCAAGCTGATAGAAATAAAATCACACTCTAATAGATTTTTTTTTTCCTTCTTTGGGAAAAGTTGCAGGAGTGGGAGCCGAACTCTGCCTTTCTCAAGAGACCTTGGGTCCCTTCCCTCTACACGGCTTTCCTCAGATATATAAACTGTGAAGAGTGGAAGAAGTCTGCATAGTTCATTAAAACATGAGGGTAAATGACACAGTAACCCCTGGTACAGAGGCACTCCCAGAACTCTCACTGTGAGAGCCCTGGCACTCAAACGTGAGGGAAAAAAAAAATGTATCACTGAGCCCCGAGTTGTAACAACACTAACAATCAGGGTGGGCTGTGGGTATGTGAGTACAAATCTGAGTCTAGGAACAGAGATGACAAACTGTAGGGTCACAGTCAACGCTTGAGGGCTGGCAAGATGGCTCAGCAGTCCAATGCCTAGATCTCACAATAATAGAGAAAACAGAATCCCAAGTGTTGGTTGTCTTCTGATCTCCAGAGTTCTGTCATGGCACATGTGCAAACATGCACACACACACACACACACACACACACACACACACACACACACACACAGAGAGAGAGAGAGAGAGAGAGAGAGAGAGAGAGAGAGAGAGAGAGAGAGAAATCAAGTGGAATTCTACCAGTAATCAGATGGAAGTTTTGTGAAGAGTAACGTAGTTCACCTCATGTGTGGAGAGTCTCCCTAAAAGCTTTCTGGGAAAATAAGTAATTTAGGAAAGTAAGAATTCACAAACCCGTTTTCTTTTTTTAAGAGTCAATGTTTTCTTTTTTTCTTTTTAACTTTGTGTGGGTTTGTTTTTCTGTTTTAATTTCACTTACTTGAGTTTTAATTTCAAGTTTCAAATTTTTAACTCACTGCCTGCTGTTGTATCTGAACCATGTTTGGAAATGTCATGTTTTACACACTCAACAGTCTTTACTCAAAGGAAACTTAACAAACATCCTCATGGTGGAAACTGGGCCAATCAGGAACAAAAACTACAAAGTTTCCCAAAGAAATGATAGGCCAAGAGGAAACACAAGAAAATAAAGTTGTGGGTGCTTTCAAAATTATTGCTGGGTGTGCAAAGCATCCAATCATATGTAAATGATGAGGCACACTCCATGGTTCAGCAAATCAATTTCTTCCTTTAAAAAATGTGGGTTTTTTTTGTTGTTGTTGGACTTAGTTATTGAGTTTTTTTTTTTTTTGAAAAAATAAATGCATATAAGACCCACAATTTGCCTTACAAAGAAAACTTAAAACTATGATAATGAATGGAAAATATATTCTTAGAAAAACATGAGAATTGCCCATGTTTTTTTGTTTTTTTGTTTGTTTGTTTTCTTTTTTTCATTAACTTCAGGAGCTTAAATTATGAAACTGTATAGGTGGAACAACAATATGAACTAATCAGAACCCTCAGAGCTCGTGTCTCTAGCTGCATATGTAGCAGAAGATGGCCTAGTCAGCCATCATTGGGAAGAGAGGCCCCTCGGTCTTGCAAACTTTATATGCCCCAGTACAGGGGAAACACCAGGGCCAAGAAGGGGGAGTGGGTGGGTAGAGGAGCAGGGGGTAGGGTACGGGGACTTTGGGAATAGCATTTAAAATGTAAATGAAGTAAATACCTAATAAAAATTGGGAAAAAAAAAGAACTAAAGCCAGCACTGTCAGTAGCAAGGACTCCATGGATCCCACATAGCCTGTGGTGTGCTGGGATCCCTGCAAGACTAAGCATAAACATGACATAGTGAACCCAAAAGCATGTGTGCCAACCTAGCTCAAAGTTTTATATTTTGTTTTCTTTTGTTTGAGATTGGATCTCACTCCGTAGCTCTGGAACTCCCTATGCGGGCCAGGTTGTCCTTCAACACCTGGCGAGGCTCCTGCCACAGCTTTCCAAGGGTCATATCTCTAGGCATGAGCTGAATTTTTCTTACAAGGTTTTTAAGGACAAGTTCATGGGATTTTATCACAATTATATTGTTTTCAATGTATCACAAGTCAGAAGAAAATCTAGTTATTATATAACAAAATGTTCATTATTCTCAAAATGCAGTAATTATGACAATCTGTGGTCAAAGTTTCTATGTTCATTAAAGATCATCTTTCATACTCTAAATTAACTCTTAATCTTTTTCTTCTCTCTCTCTCTCTCTCTCTCTCTCTCTCTCTCTCTCTCTCTCTCTCTGTGTGTGTGTGTGTGTGTGTGTGTGTGTGTGTGTGTGTGTGTCTTTCTCTGTCTCTTTCTCTCTCTCTCCTGTGACTCCACCATTAAATTATATCCCATGCATTTGTACCTAAATGTCTCTGAAATTTTCTGCTATCCATCAGAAGCAATGTCGAAGACATATAGTATTCAAGTTCATATATATGAACTTATAATGAATTAGATAATACTGTTGGTTTTCTCATTTGTTTTTAAAAAAGTGATTTACAATCAAAGAAAAGGCTGCTCTCTTCCATAGGTGTGTGCTTCCATCTTCCATTCATTTCTAACAATGGGTAGTATCAGTCAGGCAACCAAATTGATGCCAGTAAAACGTCTAATCAGTGTTTAAAAAGACATTATTTCACAAAAATAAAACTGTACTATAATTCAATGAGATAAGAAAGAGGCCTAGCTCATTGTTCATGTTACTAAATGTTTATATTTCTAAAACTAAAACTAAATATTCAAAGCAAAAATTTTTTTATCACCATGGCAAAAACTGGTAGAATCCAAGGAATTCCTATCTTAAAAAGATATTAGACAGCTTGTTTATATTAATTTGACCACAGTAGGAGAAGATGTGCCTTTTTTCTTCCAGAAGAAATCTTGATCAGGTTCGAGTCTGCTTCCTTCAGAGTTCATGCTTAGCCCATATTCTACTTAACAACTGGATGAAAAATATGCAGGTGATGATACCAAAAGGGTCAGGGAGACAGAGAGAGAGAGAGAGAGAGAGAGAGAGAGAGAGAGAGAGAGAGAGAGAGAAACAAAGAGAGACAAACATAGACATAAACACAGAGAGACAGAGACAGAGAGGAGAGTTGAAGGGATGGCTTAGTGGGAGAAGGTCAAATGTAAGAACATCAGTTCAGATCCCGACCAAACCACGTAAAACTAGACATAGACGCAGAAACTTGTAATGCCAGTGTTCTTATGGTGATATACGAGGTGGAGACAGAACAGTCCATGTACACTCAATTGTGAACTAGTGTAAACAATGGCAAATAACAAAGGACCCCTGTCCCAAACAAGGTGAAAGGTGAGGATACACCACCAAGATTGTACAGAGAGAGAGAGAGAGAGAGAGAGAGAGAGAGAGAGAGAGAGAGAGAGAGAGAAGAGAGATTGATATAAACAGAGAAAGAGAGTCTAAAGAACCAGGTTCCCTCCTTTTTCTCTGCAACCTGCCATGAATCAAGGCCAGGATTTGGAAAGAGTACCGTGAAATCATGACCTCTGAGTCACGTAGCAGTGCAAACACTACACCACCACCCAGAACACAACCATGGAGTAGAACTGTATGCAGGGCTTGAATGCAGCTGACATTACTCAGTCCCTGTTGTGGCCAAGCCACCAGCTATTTAACTCATGGCAAACCCCCCAGTGCTTTGTCATTTTCAGGCTTTCTTTTACTGGAAGTGGAAAGTCAAACAACTTATATACATACCACTCACAATCAAAATTTTGGCACAAAACCTTTGTACATGGAAGTATTAGGAAAAACAATCTAAGACAATAATTTCTGATAATCAGTTTATTCCTGCAGGGGATGGAGAGATGATTGCCCCGAGAGTGGATAACAGCACCCATGTGTGGTGCTGCCAAGGATGGCAACCCTAGTGCTGGAAAGAGATGAGAGGCCCATCGGGTCTTGCTGACAACAGCCTACTTCCAGATTTGGTGAGGGGACCTGTCTCAGGCAGATGAGGCAGAGAGAGAGCAAGGCTGAACATCCCCTTCTGGCCTTCATGTGCTCACAGACTCATACTCCTGTACTCACGCTCATGTACATGCACAAAACACACATATACTATGCTCACACCCACACAATAAATAAAAAGCTTAAATAAATGTAAAGGCATAAAAGCAAAATTTGTGACCATATTTCACCAAATGCAACTTCTTTCCTAGCATTCTATGTATGAATTACTTGAGGTCATGGATAGATTTAAAAAAAAAATAAACACTTTCATAAAAATAAGATTATATTATTGGTGTTGTTTGTACTAAAAAAAACAAAAAACAAAAAAAACCCCTTATATGTAACTGAAACTAGCAGATTTAAAAGTGCATTTTAAGAAACTACAAACACACTAAATGCTCCTTCAGTATAAGATACTCTTTCCAAAAGGTCTCCCTCTGGTTAAATAAACTATCAAAAATAATTAGTGTTTGGAAACTTAAAAAAAAAAACCAAACCATAACACCACTCTGTGTTTCTATTCTAAGCATCAGTGAGTCTATCCCTGTTAACAGAAGCGAAGGTAGCAGGCACTCATATCTCTCCGTCTCGGCACTCACAGTTCCTCCCCCTGCTTCGTGCAATTAATATTATGAAGTCTCCTGCGGGGATGAAACTTGCTTTCTTTTTTACAAGCGTGATCCATGTTCATTCAAATCAACTAAATCCACCACTAACAACAACACTCCTGCTAATTTTACTAAGTTTTCTCCTTCTGTATGCGATTTTAAGTTCATCTGTTCATTAACTGGATTCCACTCAGCCCATCTCTTTCATATTTGAGGAATTTATATCATCGACCTGTTCTCTCCCCATTTTAAGAACATTCCAGCTGCCAATGATATTGAAGGCACTTCTCTCATAGCTCAAAAGATTTTTCTTCTAGGCAGCTTTGGCTGTCCTGGAACTCACTGTGTAGACCTGACTGGCCTCAAACTCACAGAGAGATCTGCCTGCCTCTCTCTGTGCCTCCTAAGTGCTGGGATTAAAGGTGTGTGTTACTACAACCAGTTTCCTCTCCATCTTGTGAAGCTTTTTCCTTACATGTGACCCTACAGCCTGTAGTTGCCCTTGTGAAACCCTGAAGAAGATTTTTATGATTAAGTACCCCATTGAGAGAATGACTGTCTAGAGCATTTGCATTAAATTTTTCCAAAAGAAACTCAACCTTCAGTACTCTTCTTTCTTTTTTTTTCCAAAGAATTTATTGTTCTTCATTCTTTACCATAAATATCTTGTATCTATCTATCTATCTATCTATCTATCTATCTATCTATCCATTTATCTATCTATCTGTGTGCATTGTATATATCATATATATATATATATATATATATATATATATATATATTTTATCTTCATTGACAGATTTGAAACATTAATTTCTGGGATGTAAATAACCATTATGTCTGTTGATCTTTGTTAAACTTTCTCTATTTACATGAAGCCACTATCCTTTTTCAACCCTTCCCCCTTTCATCAGTTTCTTATATTTCTAATGGTGAATTTGGTTCTGTAATGATCATGATTTTGTCACTCTCAGGGAATTCCATTAGGGAACATCCCTGTTCAGCTCATCCTATAGTCTTACCATGCTCATCTTTGCTGTATTGTTTTGTGGAATTTATTTGCTTCCTACAGTGTGCCATTTTCTGGGAAGTAATTTTTAGACAATATCATTGGTCCAAAAAACTTGAAGTTTTTCTTTTTGGTAAAACCCTAAGACTAGCTAGGC
This sequence comes from Mus pahari, assembly GCF_900095145.1. Classification (NCBI taxonomy): domain Eukaryota; kingdom Metazoa; phylum Chordata; class Mammalia; order Rodentia; family Muridae; genus Mus; species Mus pahari. The sequence continues at coordinate 32,923,559 of NC_034596.1, forward strand.
GGGAATGGCCTGTTCTAAAACTCAGGCAGGGCCTTGCTTGTGTGCCAGGATTTCTCTAGAGGGGCCATGTTTGAGCCCTCTCTCCCAGTCAGCCTTGTCTTCCTTAACTTCTCCTGAACTTCTGTCATGCAGGAGAGAGGGGATAACCTAACTGAGGAAATCTCAACCAGTCTGCTGCACTCCAGGTTTGGGAAGAGTGGAGTTCTTAGGAACCTGTCAGTAGGCCAATAACATTCTAAGAGGTTTCCGTAGCTGTTGATAAGGAAGCGTGGCACACATCATTTTCTTTGCACTTCCTGTTAAACACCCTGTCAGGTGGACTGTGTTTGCTCCTTAGCTTATATCTTTATGAAACCCACTTCAGTAGCCATCAGTAGTGAGGAGCAGCATCTGCAGGACATCTCTACATTTTCATCTCCAAATTCAAAATAGTCATTTAGAATATATTTTAAATGCCTATTCCAGAACTCCTTTAGACATCAGAGGGCTTTATAGAACAGTCTTAGTGAGTGGATATACTACTAATTACAGCACCTGTGTGGTCGTCAGCCATCGGACACACTCATATGCCCTGATGCCAACAGACTTACTTACGAATAGTTTTATATTTGGCCTCATCAAATATTTGAACTGATAATAGGTTTTAAGGTGAAGATAACATGATTTAGAAAAAAATGAAAAATAGCAATTACAGGTCAGACAAGAAGTGATTCTTGTACAACATAAGCTTTCACAGATTACTTCATAATTAGATTCTATCTTTCAAGTAGATACAACTGACTACTGACTCCAGAATGGTCCACTTCTCTCAGTATGACATACCAAGAGATAGTAAATTCTGGAAAAGCAAAGACATATCTTAATAAAAAGTCAAAATTTAGCCTTAAATGTTTTTATCATTAAAAGTAAGAATAAATAATGAACATGATTTTTCATTTCAATTATATCTGACAGTAATTTGGTGGAAACCTGAAGCAATTCCTCGAAATTGGTCCAACACTGGGTGGATATTTCTGCTGTCCAACATGCTAGGCGACAAGCCTGAAAACAGAAAACTGTTCAAAACTGTTCCTCCTTCTGCCTGCTCCTTCTGACAGACTTGAGTCAATATTTGTACATGGTCCACACAAGCCACAAATGTGGAAATGGAGCTGGCAAAATTTATCACCTTTAATGGATTTCAAAACTTAATATTGTAGAACATTTTTAACTAAGACATTAGCGGGCCATGTTACTCCTGTAGACCATCTTTATCCTACCTGATGTCTAGTCTGACCATCATCATTAGGAAAACGTGCAAGTATATATAATGGTTACAATCCAATATAAAGATCTCTGCACATAAATAATTTATTTTAACACATAAGACCTAATATGATATCAACAACAAATGTTATCTTGCCACATTGCTAATCACAATTGCATAATAAAACTAACTCTTAAAAATAAATAATTTCATTAAATATCTAGTGAAGTTTCACAGTCTGAACACATACTCATCAGCTTCTTTGTCTTTGATTATTATATCTGATATGTTTCACAGAACACACACATGTGAACCAACACACAAATTGTGAACCTACCCTGATACATAGTCATGATTCGTATAAGGAAATGACTTTGTTCTTATGAAAACAAGATACCCAAGGAAATAGCAAATTTACAAGAAAATTGACAAAACATGACTATAGACCAAAGCACTATTTCCTGACAGACAATCCAACTCATCTGGAATGTTCAGCAAGATTGGAGAGCCAGTTCTTCTCTTTGGAAAAATATGCCCACATACACTTTACAGATGTGCCTACACATGTGACTCTCATAGGGATGCTGACAGACCAGCAGGTGCACATCATCAATGACTGTTTGAAGATGAGCAAATCAACCCCACAACCAGTTGTCAGAAGGCTCATCAACATGTGTGTCTGCAGACAACATTGCTCCCTCCCAGCACTGCTGTCGATGTCTGTTCTGTCAGCCAGACACTCTACACTTCTTAATTCTGTACTCAAAACAGGTCAGAAAGAAACATGAAAGCAAGATCTGTAACTCAATCAAGACAAGCACATCAATAATTTAGTAATGAATCCAGAGGAAAAAATGAGTAATCTGGTGAAGGTCCACCAGAACCAAGCCTACAGTTCCTAACTCCACCACTGCAGCTCTAAGTTGTCTAAGAAGACAACGGCTGAGGAGATTTGCAAACCTGATCTCTATGATGCTCATTTAAAATTAGGAGAGAAACTTCAGGGTGGAATCCAAGCAGCATATATTGGAAAATGTACTTGGTGTCTCTGTGACCCAGAAGAAGAACCTCAGGGGAAAAAAAGCACAAAAAAAATGGAATGAAAGAAATCTAAGATCATATTTAGGAAACAAAATCAAATATCATAGGAAGCATTTCATTAAGGGTCTGTCTTTTAAAGCCAAGTACAATTTAGACCTTCCCTGTTTGCAGCGGACAGGCTGGGCTGTGTGGTAGGTTAGGCTGCCATTGACTACAACAATGCTCTTCGTTTGCTAGCATAGTATGTTACCTGTAACTATGCTACCTGTATGCCACATGTATGTAGCTGCAGGTGCTTTGCTGGCAGTCAAGCCATTACAGGCTTTCCAGTTTGAAGATCTTGTTATGCTTCATACTAATCTTTTAATGTCAGGTACATGAGAGTCTCTATTGGGATTGGAGTCAAGTTGGATGGCTATCAAAATCACTGGCAAAAGGTGAAGCTTGCTAACACATTTGTGTCTAGCCCTGTGTCAGCTAACAGTTGTTACTCTCAAGACATGGCTGTTTCTAGTCTCTAAACGACGAAACAATTGTACACAAAGACAAAGATGAAAAAGTTCTCATGGTACTGAAGAGGTAGATGAAATAATCATTTCTAGTGTTCATTGATATCTCAAAAATGCAATGCAAAGTGTCCAGTTGCAGCACAGACATACCTGCTAGCTTCTTCTCCCCGAGCCCTTGTTAGCTTCCAGCCCCAATGATAACAAACCATGGATGGTCTAGTATGTTCCCTTTTGCTAAACAGACATCACTCACGAATGTAATTACTGTGGCATTGGTGTAAAATACCAAATTTTACAAAACTGACATTTCATTGTGACTCTATAAAAAGATGAGGGGAAACAGAGGATCTAAAAACCATCCCACTGAACAGATCTTTAAAGAGAACTGGCTTTAAACAGGATTCACAGATGGGACTATGTACACGCACCAAAGGCGACTTCATGCCAACCTGTGGAATATTCCTTTCCTACTTAAGTCTACTAAGCAAAAGCTGTTTTATGTGACATCGGGGATGTAGGCAGTGATCTATCACTGAGCAGAAGCCCACGGGAGACTCGGAAGCTCCAAAGAAGAACTTTAAACCAATTTAGGCTACAGCTTTCAGAAGATGGCAGAAACACGGCAATAAAAGCTTTATGAATTGGTTATAGGAAACAAATAACAAACAGCAGCAATCAAAGTAAATCAGCATGCCTGGAGAGTGGGGACTTTTAATAGACATAAACTGATAAAGCAGACAAGCCCCATTGCCCATCAGAGAATCTCTGAGAGCTCAGGCATGTACAGAAAAACTGTAAACTATAATTTGTTCCTGTCAGAATTTGACAAAGCATGGCACCTGATTCTAACACATTTATTTCTTTGTATGTGTGTGTGTGTGTGTGTGTGTGTGTGTGTGTGTGTGTGCACCTGCCTGGCACTGCTAGACTTCCCAAGTGTTGGGGGGGGGGAATTAAAATAAGCATCTGGTAATAATTCTGTCTCATCTAAAACAAATTCACTCTGAGCTTCAGAGAAAAAAAGCCGCATTCGGAAAAGGAATAAAACTACCTGAGAACCCCTCAGACACATCCTTCAGAAGGTAGGTCTATAAATAGTTACACTTGTGTATGCACACTGTAAACATACAGTCATCTGGCTGGCTGAAGCGCCGATTTAAACTGAAGCCCCAAGCTGAACTTAAAGTCCCACTAGCATGTGTGAACAATCACAATACAGTTCTCCTTTCTCTAGTTGCACAGTGAGGCAAACACCTTCCTTCTACTTGTGTTCGTGTCCCCTGGCATCAGAAGCAATACTTTGCGATCTCATTCAGAAGCAGCCTTCTCTAAACACACTCAGAATGTGCAAGCAAAGGGTAAGGGAAGGATCTAAGTTAAACACTTCAATGGCACCAAGGAAAAAAAAAAAAAAACCATCAACATCAAGCCGAAAAAGCAATTCCTTAATCAAGCTGCTTTCTTTCATTTCCCTACCCGCCTCCCCTCCAGCCTTCTCAAACATAAACATCCCGGCTCTAAAAGAGATCATACCTGAGCTGATCATACTGTGCATTCTTTGCTGAGCCAAGAGCTGCTCCCGTCCGGCCACTCCATCTGAGGAAACACAGGAGTCAGTCTCGTAAATTGTCTGCAGCATGCTCCAGTCACTCTTACTTCAGCTCCATGAAAGATTCATCACTGCTCAATGCTCTCGGGTCCCAAGAGCTACCCTGACTGGTCCTCCCTCCCCTCCGAGGAGAAACGGCAAGCGGGGATCAACTTCCACAATAATTTCCTTTCTGCTTAGATGGACATACCCTTTAAAAAGACCTAGGCACTCCCCCCCAGACCCCTCCAATTACCAACCTGTGTGCAAAACAGAAAGAGCAGACTGGATGCTATAGCTGGCTGGAGTTTTAGGTTATCCTGGAAACTAAGAGCAGGTGGGCAAAAGGAATGTGCTTCAGGGGTTATTTCTTTTTAAGAATAAGTAGAAAAATGTTAACTCTACCCATGGGGATAAAAAAAAAAAGAAAAGAAACCATTAAACCTGGCGTCTAGCTCCCTGGACTGCTAGGGTATCAAGGCGAGATCCTCAGCCTGCAAGTGGCTCCAGAGGGTGTCCTCCTATCTGTCTGTGCGTCTCCCTCTTCCCTTTCTCAGTCTCTCTCAGCTCAAGTTGGCTAAAGCTAGTGATAATCCATTTGCATATGAATCAACAACAGCATGGCCCACAGGCACAGAAATAGAACAATGGTCGGCCTGAGCCAAAAATAGGTCAAGCATGGCCGAGTGATTGCAGCCTGCATTAATGCATTTAAAAATACCCCACCAAAGCCAGCTGTCCAGCCTCTATCTTTCAAACCATAATTCTCTATTGCAGGGCCTTAAAAGCAATTAACTCTTTCCTTCCCTCAACTTGCGTTACATGTTGGCTTTTCACACTGGCATCTCACCTCCAAGGAAAGGAAATCAAGAGAAAAGTAGCTGAATCCTAACTCAAGGAGGGAGAATGCACACACATTTCATTTCATTTTATTTCTGTAGTATGTGTTTTTGGAAGAGAGAGCAGAGAAGTGCAGAGCTGTATTGGTTCTAAAATAATACTGGAAGCTTTTGCTCATAATGTGGTTTCTGCCTCACCCACGCACAGCAATCCTGGTGTTCTATTTTTGTTGCCTGTTTCTCTGGCTACACTGCAGTTGGCTGTGGGACTAGAAGCTTTTCTGCCTTCTAGTTTCAGCCCTGACAGGAGATTTAGCAGAGGTAGTTTTTGGAATAACAAGCACACCCCAGAATGAAAACTTTATGAAGGTTTGGGTTGTTTCTTGTTGTTGTTGTTGTTTACATGCTATTTGTCCACCTCACCAACCCTAATGTGATCTTAGACCAATGTTAGATCAATTTTACTGCAGCCATTTCCTATTACACTTAAAACAACAGCAAAAAAAAAAAAAAAAAAAAAAAAAAAAAACAAGAAAGAAAGAAAGAAAGAAAGAAAGAAAGAAAGAAAGAAAGAAAGAAAGAAAGAAAGAAAGAAAGAAAAATCCAACTGTGGCTTAGATCTGCAATACTTTCTTTCCTCTGTGCCACAGGCCAGGTCCACTCTGCCTGCAAAAATGATGATACTTTCTTACAGGTGTGGGATCAGTGATCATCTGCACCTGCCAATCAGAAAATGAATCCCTGTGCCCACTACCCAAGTGCAAATGGCCAGCGCCTGTTTATATCTTGGCATGCTGAAATAGTATAAAAAAGGTCAAACGTTTTAGGCCAACACAGGTTATAGAATTCACCTATAAGGCGAATGGATTGCACAACTTCTCAGAAAGGCTCTATAGTCTCTGGCATGCATTTATAATAACATTTCTCTGCAAGCAATGGATTCAGCATCCTCAAATGGGACACCAGCATTTAACCAGTTCCAAGGACATATAGGAAAGTGAAATCCCTCATTCTGCCAGTTTTGCCAAGTCTATACTACTCAGCATCAGCATCAGCATCAGCATCAGCATCAGCATCAGCATCAGCATCAGCATCAGCATCAGCATCAGGGACAGGGACAGGAACAGGAACAGGGACAGCGAAAGAAAAGAGGAAGAACTCCTCTTGCAAAGTGCTTAGACCAAGCAGATGGAAGAGGAAGCCCCCCACAAGCAGGCTGTGGAAACCAGGAAAAGCAAAGAAGGGTGCACAGAATTCTGGCAAACAGAAGATGGGGTAACAATGGCTGGATTCTTCTCCTTGTATAGATAGCTCCTCTTCTGGAAAAGGCATTTTCTGAATAGCCAACTCACAAAATATTTAAAAGCAGCTTTCTAAAGGCAGTTGTATTTAAGCAAAACAACAAAACCTTAATGTTTCTATCACTGGAAAATAGGTTTCACATTTCTTTTTTTTTTAAGTGGATGTATAAAATTCAATAGGAAAAGTCATCTTGATGTGGTCATCATACACAGCACTTTGGACCTGGTGAAAGGGATTGTTCACAATAGCTATACTGAATCTGCCTCAGTTTCTCCCACATGAACTGCTCTTCCAGTCAGGGCAGCTTCATTTTTTTTTTTTATTGAAAGATGCAATCTTTCTCCCCTTATTATTGTTTCATTTTTAATATTTATTCTATAATGTTTTTGTATTCTAAGACACATCTCCATTTATTGTTCCATCTAGAGCACTCTGCCTAGTGCATTAAGGTTCTGTCAGAAAAGCTTTTAGACATCCATTCGCAGAGCTTGTAAAATGATTTTTTATTTATAATTTTTTGTAGAGAACTTATAAATAGAAAACATCACACATGAGATTAGTCGTATCCTAAGTGTATGCATTTTAATGAATGTTTACACAGTTAGAATAGCCATTCAGAAGCTGTGGAGCTTCACAAGAGGTCTTGTATTTCCACTGTTAATTATATTTTCATGTGGTCATCCACCAAGGAACAACAACAACAACAATAACAACAAACCAACCAACTAAACAAACAAAACCTGAAAATATAATGACAGAGTTAAACCTAAAAAAAAATTCAATTAATTAGCTTTATATCTGTTTTCATTATTCACTGTCCAGGATTTAATGTATGGAGGTGTATTTAATCTTTCCTTATCACTTATGGTTTATTTTTTATAATCATCTTTCTAAATGTAATATTGTAAAAACAGGAATATTTGTTTACATATATACATATCTGTAATAGTCTAGACGTACATGAGAGGAAAAATGTTATTTTTCTTTCTGATATTATGTGACCTCAATTAATATCAATTAATACATTTTAGACCCACCTACTTTCTTGAAATTTTGTGTTTACTCTTTGTTAGAGATGTATAGTACTTCATTTTGTATCTGGACCAGATTTCATTACCCATTCACTGGTTGATGGGCAGTCAACACCCTAGGCATCAGGAAAATGCAAGTTAAAATTGCTTTGACTCCACCTTAATGTGTATCAAGATGTATCTCCTGTAGTTAACAAGGTAACTCTATGCAAATGAGCATGTTTAGACAGCGGAAACCTCATGCACCTCAGGTGGGAATTTAAACTGGTCCTACTGCAGTCACTATGGAAATCCATGTAGAGATTCCTCAAACAACTAAACTGAGAGCTATCACTGGAGCACTTCCACCACTTTTGGTATATACCCAGAGGACTACAGGCCAGCCCTGGGGATAGCCATGCTCATTATGGCATTATTTGGATATATGATCAGCCCAGAAGCACAGCAATACATGAATAAATTAAAAGATAATGGGTATATATGCACCCTAGAATTCATCCAGCTATAAATAATGAAATCATTACACTGTCAGGAAAATTATGGATCATCTTAAATAAAACAAGCCAGACTAAGAAAAATATTTCTGTGGAGTGCTGATTTGAATGTATGTATGTATGTATGTATGTATGTATGTATATATGTATTTATGTGGGACATACACGTATGCATATGTATTTGTAAACCATCAAAATAGAAAAGAAAGTGAGACAAGAAGAGAAGATCTACACAGCTGAGGAACATAGAGAGAAGGGGTAAGAGGATGCGTAGTAGATATCCTGAATGTCATAAAAGCATAAGGGGAAAAATTGAAACGAGGAAGGAAAACACCTAAGGGTGAAGGGAGGTCAAGAGAGAGATGGATGTCTAGCCTCAGTGGGAGAGGATGTACCTAGTCCTGAAGTGACCTGAGGTGCCAGTATGGGTTGGTTCCTCTGGAGGGACCCCCTCATTTTCAGAGGCAAAGGAGGAAACTACCAAAAGAGCAGAAGGGCTACAATCAGGATGTAAAGTAAATACACAAATAAATTAATGAAAGCAACCATGAGGGAATTATGATGGAATGTATTATGATGGAATACGATGATGAAATACATTTCTCTGCTAACCAATATTTGCACTGTTTACATTGTTTAAAAAAAGAAAGAAAACCTACTCAAGCTCCCTGTCCATCCACCACCACTTCTTTCTTTCTTTGTGTTTGTGTCTCATTATCAGGTCCAAAGAGACTTTTTTTATGGTGACCAAGGCAATTAACTGTGTATCTCTAGAATTCATGTTCTCCAGTTACCCTGCTTTACCCCTTACCAAAATTATGCAAATATGTTACTTTAGATTTTCAAAATAAAGTGCCAAATGAATTACTGATAAAAGTGGAATAATTGTCTACTTGTTTCAGAGTGTTTTCAACAGAATATACAAAAATTGTGAAAAAATATGTAAGACAAATAACACAATCATAATATTGGCATAATAGATGCCTACACATCTTTCGTCACTTCATGCTTAATTACACCCACAGAACACAATTGACAAAAAAGATCTCCAAGCTTTTATGAGCAAAAATAGAATAAAACTCCAGAATAGCAAGTAATTATCCTATTTCTCTGAGGTTCCAGGAAACTGCTGTCCAGCGTGTCTTCATTTTGACTGTTGTTTGTCTTGCCTCTAACAGGAGGGATTTACTCTTCTTCTTCATTAACATTCCTGTCTACCACTTAAGTGTTGACAACAAAAAGATATTTTAGTATGAACATATATTAGGACCTTCATATCGCAGTTGAAGTTTGTCTTGCAGAAGAAAAATATGCATTGTGAAAACAATCAACAGGGACAGTGACCGCCAGCAGTTCACATCCAGAAAACTCAGCTGCAAGAAGCTGATTGTCTCACTCCACCTCACTAGTGCTGGGAGAGAAATGCAGCTCAGTTTTTTACAGCTCTTTCTGACACTCGTATTACAGATCATGTCAGGGAGCATTTTACAATAATGTTTACTAGTGTAAACATCCAAGGTAAAGGGCAATCTATTAAAAATCTCAATATAATAATTTAATTCGATTGGCTAAGTTCTTTTAAAATTGAATTATTACCATATTTTACCTTCAGATAGATTTTAAAAAAAGAGAGAGAGAGAGAGA
>NC_034596.1:32933632-32952098 GCF_900095145.1 Mus pahari
CTCCCTCCCTCCCTCTCTCTCCCTTCCTCCCTCTCTCTCTCTTTCTCTCTTTCTTTCTCTCTTTCTTCCTTTTCCTAGCATGCTCAAGAAGCTAGGTCTATAGCCAGCACTGTAAATATGAGTTAAAGTAACCTATTACAGACATCCCCTCAGACCTCCTGCTCATCGTGGTCTTTTCTCAAATCTATCTTACTGATGGCTGAAGTCCCCACCTATGCAAAGGCAGTATAATCTCTTCTCTAGAGGCATAATGATAGAAACATCAGGTAAGTAGGCTTTCCATTCCATCCCAGATTCTAAGCTTTAAAACTCGGTTCTCTAAACTGTTAAATTGTGCTTTATAGGAATTTCATAAATTCCTGGGTGATGTCTGGTATCCTCCCTCTACATAGCCACCCATGGTTATTTCCCTCCGTTGCATCTTCATATGTCTCACTCACACTGCTGCCAACAACAACAACAGCATTAAATGCGCTCCATTGTGATCAATGGGTTTGATATGCATTCCATTGTGCTCTCAGCTTTCTCAGGAGCAGTGTGGAAGGGGAATGGACTGTGACGTCATTTTTGTTTGCGAACTAACTTATTTATCTGCATTTTTCTCTTCTAGGAAAAGAGCATCAGTTGTTAGTCAATAAGTAGCAGTCATTTTCATAACTGCTCACAACTCGGAGAAGCTGCTTGCCAACAGGCTCTGTATACCTGGACCCAGCAGCAGGTAGAGAGGTTAGGAAAACGCATCTTCAATCAAATTATAAAACGAGACGATTTCATACAAAACAATTTTCAAAAGGATCACTGGGTCTTGATTTGATACCCTCCCCCTATTTTCTTTCAAAATAGAGTGCACTAAGTTATGACTTACTCCGGTTTTAGGAGTTAGAGCAGATTGAACTATGACTTCCTCTGGTTTTAGGGGTTTACAGAGGGTCAGGATCAACTTGCTAGAAAAGCAACTTATTGGACATAGAAAAAAAAAAGGGTATCTTTTCAGTAGCTTTTCTACCTATTCTGAAACTCCACAAAGCATGAGACCCAGGAGATTTGATCTTCCCAAAGCAGTAATTACATTGCTAAAAATATAAATGGATAAAATATCTTTTTATTACAATATCAAATTAGTGAGTATTATTACAAAATAATTTTTAAATGAAAATAATTAAAATAGCTCAGACACTAGGAAGCAGTGTCACTAATATTCATCATGGAAAGGCTAGAAAAATAAATGCTCAGAGATGGCATTTTGTTGCTGGTACGTGAGGGCAGCACTCACACTTCAGGTGAAGAGTTCCTGAGCGCTGGGCTTCCTGAGGAGCAACTTGTTCTGAGTTATATTTTCTGAGTGCTTTCCAATTGCACATGTGTGGCTCTATTCAGCTTTAAATGTCCAGCACAGAGGGTAAATCTATATGACCATGTAACACCTAGAATTGATCGGCCAAGTAAAACTTAGATTTAAATATAAAACCTGTTCATTCAGATACCGAATAGTTATAGATGTACAAAGCAATGATAGCTTGTACTTCCACAGAATTCTCAGTTTTAAAAGAAATACAGTTATTAATATGGTTTAACTAAAAAACTCAATTTTTGTCCAAGCATGGTGACATATAATCTGCAATTATAGCACTTGGGATACAAGGGCAGAAAGATCACCAGATGTTTGAGGCTAGCCCGGTCTTTTTAGAAAAAAAAAAGATTCCAGGCTAGCCTGGCTTAAAACAAAAAGAAACAAACAAAAGTCCTTTTGAGCTCATTTCAATTTTCTGTTGATTTTAATACCATAGATTCTTAATATGAAACCTTGGGGGGGTTATAAAATTTCAGAAAATCATATAATACCAGACTGATGGAAATTCAATAAGAGATAGCTATTATTCCAATAATACCACAAATGTTCTTCTAAGCAATTCATATTTGAGGTATTAAAATATTTGAGAAGCTATTATCAATCTATATTCCTAACACACACGCTGCATACACTGCAGAAATACTTAACGAAAGCTGTAGAATTGATTCAGTGTTTAAGTGTTCAACTGTGGTTATTAACCTTCACCTATAAGCTTGAAAAGTTGGTCCATTTTGCTGCCTGCTGCATGACTGGATTTGAGTATAGTCTAGTCTCAAGTTTGCACACAGCTTTCTACCCAAGAAATATTACTGCAATAAATAAATGATAGCCTATCTGCAATAACCTCCATGTCATACAACTCACAATATTTCATTGCTATCAGTTTTGCTGTAGTTTCTTACTAAAACATCAATTTAGCAATAAATAAATCATAATCAAAATCTAAACTCATGGCTGTATGCCATTATAATAATTATAATCTCATTAATTCAGTTCAGGGTTATCATGCTTTCCCCAGACTCACTTTCCTTGGCTATCATCATCCATAAAATATTAGAAATGTCCCTATGAGATCTTCTATGATAGCTAATAGAACTTGAGTGAACAAAGCAATACCATGTCCTTGTTGTATTTGAAAGATATCAACACTAAGATATTAACATAAAGTGCATCTGTGCATCCCAGCTTACAATACTAGATTATAATAATTAACAATTCTCAATGACAGAGATGTTGGGAAAACTCTTTTCACCAATTGCACTGGTTAGTACTACATGACTCTGTTATCCTCTTGCCTCTGTAGTTCTACGCCATGAAATCTGGCTCATGTACTCCACACTAATTGGTGAATTCTACTGAATCTGTCACAACTTAAGATTCTGAGAGAAAAGCATTATAACCTTTCTTCCTTTCAACAAGAGGGAACATACCACAATTGTTTGTATCATTTGACCGTAAAATAAACATCACACATGAGAACATTTAACTAGTTAGCACCATTTTTTATTAATGCTTTGTGATTGTTTTTATATATTGGCCCCGAGGACTGGCACAACTAGAAGGTGTGGCCCTGCTGGAGTAGATGTGTCACTGTGGGTGTGCTTTATAAGACCCTCATCCTAGTTTCCTGGAAGTCAGTATTCTACTAGCAGCCTTCAGAAGAAGATGTAAAACTTTCATCTCCTCCTACACCATGCCTGCCTGGATGCTACCATGCTCCCACCTTGATGATAATAGACTGAACCTCTGAACTTGTAAGTCAGTCTCAATTAAATGTTGTCTTTATAAGAGTTGCCTTGATCATGGTGTCTGCTCACAGCAATAAAACCCTATCTAAGACATGCTTGAACTAATGTCAGTACCTAACAGTAAGGAGACATTGCTATTGTTTCAATTAGCTTTAATTGCAAACCTGATATAATCTAAAATCACTTGGGAAGAGAGTCACAATGAGAAACTGTATAAATATGGTCAACTTACAGACATGCCTGTAAAGGGCATTTTAGTGGGGTTGACTGAGTTGAAACAGTCCATCCTGAATGTGGGAAGCACCCATTTTTAGGCTGGACTATGAACTGTATGAGAATGGTAACAAGCCAAGCAGAAGTATGCATGCATGCATTTATATCTCTGTTCTTAACTTGGACGTGACTAGCTGCCTCAAGTTCCTGCTGCCTTGACTCTCCTACAATGATGAGCTGGAACCTGGAATTATGAGCTAAAATAGGTTCTTTCTTCCCTAAGTTGCTTTCGTCAGTGTTTGATCACAGCTGCCGGAAGCAGAAAGCCTCTTTCGAATAAATGAGCATCTCTATGGAGCAGCATTCATACGAAGTACAAAATAGAATGAATAAACTAGCTCACGTTGTCTGAACTCCAGATGAACAAGGTAGATATGACATCATACACACTCAGTAGGAATCCCAGTTTTAGCACAGACAGGGGTATGAAAATAAATCTAGAAGTCTACTCAAGTGTCATTTACATTCTGGTCATCAATTGTTGGTGTGCATGAAAAGTGTGATTAATCCTACAAAATAAGTCTGCCTCTAATGTAGATGTGATTGTTTGTTTATTTGTTTTGTTCTTGTGTGTTTGTTTTTACAAAGAATTTGTCATTTTGAGCTTTCTCATACAATATATACTTTTTACTAATAGTTTTTGAGATTATAATATAATTATATTTCTTCCTTCCCTAGCCTCTCTCCAAACCCTCCTATTCAGCCTTCCCTGTTCTCCTTCAGGTTCGTGGCCTCTTTTTTCATCAATTGTTACTGTATGCGTATACTTAGCTGGATTTTTAATGTTTACCAGCTTAGAAATGAAATGTGCTATTGGAAAAAAATCTAATTCAGCCATATATGGAATCCATGTATGCTTCAGTTGAGAACTGTGATCAACTCTTCCTTGCAGCTAAAGCAAACAACAGATCTCACAAATTCAGTCGGCAGCTTTCCTGTCATTGCTGACTGTGAAGGACAAGTTGCCATTCATCTGCTCATACCATACCTATCATCAAATCATATCAAGAGAGTTCTAAAGTGCTTACTTCTAAAAATAGCAGTATTTTATAGTTATGATTGAATTCTAACTTAAGAATTCAATTTAGCTGTGTGTCAACTACCAAATTTAAGAAAGAGGAAGGATCAAAAACATATTTGACTTACTTTTGACAGATTAAAAAAGTTACAGCAATGGCCCATAAAGTATAAATATGGACAACTTGCCATATCACTGAGTGCTAAGGAACTGTGGGTATGAGGATTTTTAGAATAGATAGAAATGGCTTCAAATGTCATTCATGTTCAGACCACAGTGTGACTTGACAGCAAGGACCAGTTTTTTTTTTTTTTTTAAGCAATGTAGATAAGATATAGTATGTTGGTGTTCCCTGTGACAATTCTTCATTCGTCAGTATTTTCACATACTGCTATTATAATCCATGATCATCCTCCATGTTTTTCCTATTTGGTGAACCTTTTCCATTTTATCAGCATATAATGCCTTCCTTTGTTTTTATGATGCTTCTTCATAAGAAAAATCATTTATGTTCCTATAAATCAATTTATGTTTATATTTACTCAGTAAATGATTCTCTACATATTTCTAGATCAGTTCTTCCACTTGATGAACTACAAAAATGAGACCAGATCTTCATAGTTATTGACCTGCTCAAAAGCAAAGTCTTCCAGGACATGAATGATCATGAATAAACATATTCAAACTCACTGTCCAGCCTGGAATCTGGACAGTTTAGTTGCATATGATTCTGTGCAGTTCATCAGAAGACAAGAATAGACAAATGGCATTCACTGATTCACCTCTTCTGTATTGCTTAGAGAACAATATTCCCTCAGCACATGTGAAGCCCAGCATCTTCTGCGTCTCCTCTTTCCACCCCACCTTACATAACTCCTCCCCTAATTTCATCTTTTTAGTGTTTTTTACCTTCTCTGAAAAGTTCATGTTCTACACTAACACTAGCTTCACCTGGCCATCAATATGATGGTTCCCCAACATACAATGCTTTTTGGGACAGACTGGTGGGGTATTTTAACTCTATAAAACAAAATTTTTCTCAGAAATATATTCCAGCAGATTTATTATTTAAGATATTCTATTACTTAAACTATTTACACTTCTGTATTGAAACTCTTTTATAAAATAGGATTTTTGGAAATTCAAAGAATTTTCCCCCATGTTCTTAGGTCTCTGTAGCAGGCAAGATCGGCTCCATTTCCCTTCTTCTAGGGTACACAGTGATGTGGTTCATCGGACACTATAAAAGCTATGATAAAACATATCTAACTTAGAATCTCCTTGATTTTTCTGGTTTAAAGAAACCCTACTTGGCCAAAGCATTTTCAAAGAGATGCCATGTGCTCATGTACCTTCTAGATCAGAAGGATATATTCTGAAAACTGTAGGAACCTTGGCTTTAGAGATGAACGTAAAGTCGATTCATGAGAACCACTTCATTCTTTTTAAATATTTTTTTCTTTTCTTTTTGAGATGATAATTACAATTCCCTTTTTCCTCTCTCCAAATACTCCTAGAAGACTTTTTTTGAACTCTTTCAAATTCATGGCCTTTATTTTTTTTTCATCAGATGAAGTGAGTGTATGGTTTTATGTGTATACATATACTTCTAGATAGAACCTGTTCAGTTTGTACGATGTTATTTGTATGTATGGTTTTAGGCCTGATTATTTGGTGTCGGACCGTCCCTGGAGAAGCCTGTTTCTCCTGATCTCAGCACTCCTGAATTGCCAGTAGTTCTTTCTGCCTTGTGCAGTTTCCCCCTTCCATTTGATAGTCACATAATTACTCAACCCATGCCATGAAATGGGAAAGGCGTGCGCTTTTATTTGATTTATGCTTGTTATCTCAGTAAGTTAATTTTGAGAGGTGCAACCAAATTGAATTCCTCAACATTTCTGAGTCAAAATTCTGACATCCTATAAACGGTAGTGTTAACATTTTGTTATACAGTGTAGTAACGATGTTTAGAGATGCTATGAAGTCCTCAATTGTGACAAGTATAAGACAGACCTCAATGCACTGCTGTTTTTATTCTTAATGATATCAATACACAAATTAAGAAATGCATGACTGAGGATGGAGAGATGGTTCAGTGCTTGAGAGCATGCATGGCTCTTTCAGAGGACCCACGTTCTGGCTCCCAGAACCCATGTCAGGCAGCTCACAACTGCCTGTCATTCAAACTGCAGGACAATCCAATGCTCTACTCTTTGAGGACACCTGTACTCACATGCACCCTCACACACAATTAAAACTAAAGGCTTAAGCATTCTTTGTGTCTCGGGTCCTCCATGTGGTAAGTCCTACTCTTAAAGGTCATCTTGACGCACCAAAAAAACAGTATCTGAAGGTCACTGACTTCACTGCTTTCCTATAGAAAAATAAACCCAAAGTATAGAGAGTCTGGTGGTCTTCCAGTGAGTGTTGGCATTACTCCCAGGCTGCTGAGCAAACTCTGGGTACATAGCAATGTGCCACACCTACCTACCTACCTACCTACAGAAGAGGCTGTGGGTTACACTATCTTTGTAAAATCAACCTGATACCTGAATGAACAAGAGAGACTGATAACAGTACCAACATGGAATAGGACTTTCACAGGAGACGCGAAATTACATATCTGTGTTTGCCATTTAATGTCCCCCGACCCCGGTTATCTTTGTTGTATACCAGGGACACAATGTAAAAGTCAGTCGGCTAACACTAGTCATTTTGCACAAAGTTTTAACAATTTGGCTTGTAAGGAACTAGAGCTGTCTTTTTCTTCAGTCCACACCTGCAGGGGAGTCACAACAGTGATGTTTCACATAGAAGGGCACAGACTTAGTGGGAGGAGCTGTTTGTTTTGCATTTCCTTTAAAATACATTTTTTTTATTGAGAATTTCATAAGTGGTTCTATAGTTATTCAATTTTTTTTACCCTTCTCTCTCCCCATTCCAACTCCTCTTGTGTACCCCAACTCCCTCTCAATTCACGACCTCTCATTTACCTATTGTTTTACACACACACACACACACACACACACACACACACACACACACACACACTTATCTTACTGAATTCTTTTATGTTGCTCTTATACACATGTGTTTAGAGTTGAACACTTGGGACAGAATGACCTATAAAGAAGCTGTCTCTGGTGGGTATTGATTTTTTTTCTCTTTCAGCAGCCATATATTGTCTATATCTCTTCATCTATGGGTGGGATTTCTGATTCCCATGTCATGTTATAAGTTATCATAGGTATGGCTTCCCTCCCTGCTATGTCTAGAAGACAATCTCAAACAGCAATGTTCTGGCCGTCTAGTTCCTACACAACCTCTTTCCATGATTTTGTCTGGGTCTTAGGAGCTGAGGTTGCATTGCAGATGCATATACTGGGGTTGAGCACCCCATGGTCAGCTGTTCTTGCATTTTGACCAACAGTGGTTCTCTGTAATAGTCTCCATCTGTTTCAAAATGCTTCTTTAATGAGGGAGAGATAAAATATTTATCCTTATACTCACAAATAAATGTAGCTCTCATCCCCTCATCAAGTTTAATTATTTTAAATTCCAAACCTTAGCTAGACTAAAATTTACTACTTGTTCACTATTTAAATTATACGTATTGGTGGCTTGAGAAACCTGAATCCTAGACAAAACCAAACTAACAACAACAACAAAAAAACTAAAATGAAATGATTGATATTAAATGCTAACTGATTGAGAATTTACAGTTCTACGATCCTAAATGAATGTCATCACATCTATAAACCAGAAAAAAGAAAAACCTCCACTGGTCAAAACAACATTCAAAAACCACAGGGGCTTGGTTTCATTCAAATGTGCACTCCATTAAGAGTAAGAACAATCATATACCCAGCATTATAAAGATAATTAAAATTTGAATTAATATGGATGATGAGAAATGAGAACCCATTAAGACCTTCAGAGATCCAATAGTGGCTCCTCAGTTTTGTTTTGTTTTGTTTTTTAAATTTTCACAGTCTAGTACTGTGAATATGACCATATTGCAAATTAAAAAAACACAATACAACCATGCTGTTAATATGCTGGGGAAAGCAAAAGTACTCATTTCTCTATATTCAAATCAATCATGAGTCATTAGAACATTTCAAAAAAGGCAGTCATGAAATAAGACATATTGGCCTCCAGACATTCAAATATATAGGATTCAAATCAGTTAACTGGAAGAAGCAAGATTAAGTTGAGACTCAAATCCTTGAAGCTGTGCCACTAATATCAATATACAGGCAGCCATTTTACTTGAATATCAGAGAATAAAAATCCAATCCCTTTAAACCTTCAGAGAGTTAGCAATGTAGAATATACTTCAGAATATTTGAGCTCTAAAGGCAGAGTCCACTTTACTCATAAAAATGTTCATAGGTATAGTTTTTCTGTGTCCTAAATAACTTGCTATGTATATCCAGAAGCAATTTTAAATTGTCTAGAGACAAGATCCATCATAGGGGAATAGCTTTGAAGCAGCCTCTTTGACATAGAGGCTACTCCCAGGTCCAGACTGTGATTATAACAACAATGATGTCAGAGACACAGTTATAAGTGCCCATCAAAACTCGCTCACTATCGCGCTCCAATTGCTTTAGTAACACTGTAGCATAATACATTATTCATATGTTTGTGGTGTTGATGTAGAATATAGAGTATTTGATAATGTTATCTATACAGTCAGTGTGAATGTATATTGTTTGTATCATCTACACCAGCTCATGGTAACATAACAGGCCTTCACATTTACTTGGGGCTCATTCACTGACTGGTCCTGAACCTACATTTTGGGCAAATGTCCCATACAGATGTCATGTAGCTGTTGGAATCTTCTCAGGATAAGTTCTAAGCTTCAAACCATGCAAAGGAAAAAAATCAGAGAGCAGACAATGGATCTACAGTGAGGTGGGAATTAATGATTCACATTATTTGTCATGTATCATTTTTCCTCT
Organism: Mus pahari; assembly: GCF_900095145.1. Taxonomy (NCBI): domain Eukaryota; kingdom Metazoa; phylum Chordata; class Mammalia; order Rodentia; family Muridae; genus Mus; species Mus pahari. The sequence continues at coordinate 32,942,993 of NC_034596.1, forward strand.
CTGCTGAAACATAAACCATCTCTTCACTTATTAACTCACATTAAATTACATTTGTCACCTTCTCTTCAAGTACTTGAGTTCAAAAGAAAACTCTTGGTAGAGTATTAGGCACTAAGTGACACAGGCCATGGGAGACTCAGACTCTGCTTGTCAAAGTAAACCAAGTGTATTATTTATGGAACTTCTCCACACTATTCAATAGGTTTCTGTATTTAAAATATTTTTGTACCCCCAAAGTAATATCTAAGTAACTCAAGTCTATTAATTAAAGTTTCTAGCTAAAATAATAATTATATTCCAGGCAAAGTTCATAGGTAGTTAAACCTGTACCTCGGATAAGTTTCAGAGGACCATCGGATAACTAAAACCCTGTTCAAAATCCGTATTTCTTTGTGGCCATACCAGTGTCATCAACACAATAAGCATATGACAGTGGCATTATTAATATTTACAGATTGTTAGTTCTGCAGCAGGGAGGCTACATCTCCTGTGGGCTTTAAAGGGAGAGCCTCAGCATAAGATCACAGTTCAGGCTGGCTGGCTGGTGCATTTCTGTGAGAGATCACTGGGTGAAGGTGCTGGGCTATGGTGTAGTAAATGTACACTACCTAGCTCTGGATGGCACTGTGGTAGCACCATGAAGGGTCTCTCTCTTCCCGTTCTTACTGAAGGTTGTGATTGTATTTTTTAATCTTCTGTTTTTCATATCATATAAGCTGACATTAATTTACGCAAATTATATTTCCTACTTAGAGACAGCAGTTGGTTTTTCCTTTTTGTTCCAGATCTCATATTGTAGCAAACTGGGACTGAGTTTCTGAAAACTTCCTTTGTTTCCTTTCCTCCTTTCCCAGCAGGACAAGTGGCAGGTATACAACTTAGGTCACCATACCATCAAACTCCCCCTCCAGGTCCACCTAATTAATGTCTGTCTTTCTGGCCAGACAACCCATCTTTTCCAAAAAGTTCCCGGTAAATTAGGAGTTAATGGGGCAAAGCCAGAGAAAGTTGGAGCTTCCTCCTTGGGATCAGGTTGTCTGGACTGTCCTTCCTACTGACTCAGATTACATATGAGTCTCTACTTCTTACATGTTAAGGAGAGGACAGTGTCTGACAGGAAGGAACCCAGGATGTGGCTTCAGCTCTGATGATAAGGCACCCCAACTGTCTCACGTGCAAACTCACCCTCTTTCAGTTTGCCTGAAAAAAAAAATCATTAATACTAGGATTCCTGTGACAACTTAAAATTGCCTAAAACAAACTCTTTGTTCCATAGTACTTGATCCAGAAGTGCAGATTCTCATAGCTTTTTGTGGGTTTCCTTCCTGTAAACCCTGTCATAAACTGCAAAGTTTGCAAGAGGACAGTAGATCCACTTACCCATATCTATTGAACTTCTGCTAAACACACTGTGGAGCACTGTCTGATACTTTAGTATTCACTTGGCTGACTGCGAGCTGTGAGTCGGGGGCCGGGAAAGCATCATCTACATATTGTTAGCTCAGGAAGGGACAAATATTCGGCCTTCAAAGTACACTTTCTAGTAAGCACATACTAGTTTCATGCTGTCATGAAGTAAAATCATAAGCTACATTGCCATGAGTTGAGTACTGTCTACAGTAGCTATTTAACTAGCATGTTTGAAACTTATATCAATTTACTTTTACCTCAGACAAAAATCATAAAATGTTAGCTGTCAATAAAGTAGTAAAAAATAGCAAGCAGAACAAAATCATGTTTCTGGAAACAAGCACTATTTTAAGTAAAAAAAAAAAATCAGAGATGAATTCATAAAGTAAAGAAATAGAAAAGCTAAAATTAGCAGATTTTTATCTCTTGAAGCCTTTCATGTACTCTAGGATAACTGAATGTTGGCACACAATGTCCTACATTCATAATTCAATGTTACATAGCAATATATAATATAATATATATTAAACTATTAGTAGAGATAACTGATAGATATTATTAAATGAAGACCCCTGTTTAAAAACTCAAAAGGAAAGAAATATTAAACATTGTTTATGGACACATAATAGGTAAATACTGAATAGTGCCATCTTCCTTACCTCAACAACCAAATCAAAAATTTTGCAGTAAATAGGAAATTGCCAAGCAAAATGTCAAGACAATTTTGAAGCACAAGATGAGACCATATATTCTATCAGATTTCAGGAGTTTGTGATGAACTTATAATAGATACAGAGAAGGTATTCTGATTCAAACAGAAACACATAGGTAAGAAGGCAGGGTAGATCAACAAAAGTTGAGCAAACATACCAGAACTATTACAACAGATTGTGGGGCTCATTATGAAGGATGCCATGATGATGGGTTCTACATAAAACACATGTTTTTGTGTGTTAAACTACATATATAGTCAAAATATCAATTTGAATATGGATTAAACAATTATATCCAAAGAAGAACATTCAAAATTTTTAGTGAGGAAAGTATAGAAAAATACACTTATACTGTCAGTCAGTTTTAAACAATAGAAAGCACTATTTTTCAGAGAATAGAGTGGTAAATATGGTATAAGCAAACAATTTTACATAAACACATCTTTGAAAAGAAAAAATAACTAATGACAAATTAGGAGGAAATGTTTATAACACATTTATTCAATTAATATTTAACATTAAAATACATATTAAAATAATGTTAGCAAGTCCATTTATCCAATCAACAATTACCATTCAGATTACATATTAATAATAATACTTGTAAGGTATACAAGATAAGATACAGACCAGTATCAAAGTGGTCAAAATGTCAAATAGTGTACTGGCAAGGAAACTGTGGTATCCATAGCACATTTCAAACAGGTTCAGGCAAACTAGTCATTAAGAAACAAAGGAATTCAGCTAAAATGAGATACACTTTTATATGTATAGGGAAGTAAAATTGAAAGTAATGATATGATATAAAGTATTAGTAAAAATGTTGACTAATAAGGTCTTTTATAAGTTTCATACAAATTCTGATGCTTCTCAAGAAATTTCCATTTGAAGTGGCATTTGAAAAAAACATTTTGCATTTTCTAAGACAGCTAAATAGTCTGTGTACAATCCTAAACTGAGTCCTGGCTAACCTCACCTTCCTCTTTTCTTTTTGGCTTAATTTAAACTAAATGTATTCTTTTCAAGAGTTTCTCATTGTGATTCTGCTACCGACAATGAAAAATTACTATGGAACTGGAAATAAAAGTTGACTTTAAAATTAAGTAATGTAACATAAAAGGAAGGCACTAATGAGCTCCCCATCATCTCCATAATGCTGCACGGAATTAGTAAATGCACAAATTGCACTTAAAAGCACAGTTCTTTTCAAAAGATGATTATTGCTTTAAGAAATGCTTTGTGTCTGTTTATAGCCTTCAGGCAATTAGAGTGTGGACTGATCTTTATGTTCTGGTGTCAAAAGCAAGACTTGTAAGACTCAACCACAGCCATGAGAGGCAAACACCTTTTCACCTAAAATGGAAACTAATGGAACAACTCTACAACATCTTAATAAACACCATGCACTATTGGTATACAGGCCAAAAAAGTAGCTATAGCATGTGGAGTGCTATTATTAGATCAAAGGAAATCTATGGATCCTCTAAAGTTCTCTTGATTTTTGTAAACGTACATAATATACTTAATTTTCAAATTATGTGACCTTTATAAATTGAAGAATACAGGATTCCAGAAACCTCACTTGGATAACATGTCAGGTAAGAGGCTCTTCACATATTCAAAGTTTCAAAGACTCAGATATTCTAGAAAATTTGATCCAAAATAAATGTTGATGCTCTCTTTAAATGCTTTAAGTTATAAAAAATATGTCTGACTAATAAAGAAGAATTTTATTGCTATAGACACAATTTGAACTTAAAATTTACTAAATTTTTCCATTTCAACTATAATTTGTCAATATTTTGGTATTTTCTAAAATAAATATACAGATATATCTTAAGTATATAATTACATTACTTATACACACATATGCGCACACATGCACTCACACATGTGCACACACACACACACACACACAATTTCTGTTCTTTGTCAGCTTTGACTTGGCAATACTGACTCTTTGGATAATAGGATTTCCTGGAAGTCCTTTAAGGTATCTTTAGTCATGTATTAGTCTGACAGTTCTTAGAGGCCAAGTTAGGTCTTAGAGGCTAACTGCATTTTCTTTCCCTTAGTCATTCAGCACTAAATTGGTGAAGAATCATGTAACAGATTTCAGATTTGTCTTACTTGACTGTGGTATAATTATGGAGATTAGTCTATTGAATAAAATGTCAATCCCAGGGTTGTCACTGAGCTTGAAGCCAGGAAAAGTGTAGTATCCAAGATGTGCCCATCTTTTAGTATGTAGCAGCAGAGGCAGGTACATTCCGATAACTATCAAGTGGCATTCTCATTTTCAAAAGCAGCAACTGCTTTCCAAGGAACTATTAGGTAAATCATTTGAAACCTAATTAGCATGATACATGAGTTGTCCTGGAACTGAACTCAAACAATACAATTTAGCTCTATAGATATTGCTTTTCTGGGTATGAAGACGAACTTGGATACGGTACTTAAATGATCACCAAAATGCATTTTTTTTTTTTAAATTTCTGTGTGGTCAGATAATGAAAAACAAAACAAAACAAAGATCATTGTTAAGATGAGTGGGAGCAACACATGGGAGAGGGGGAAATACATGGGAGTGGTTTCCAAATTGAGCTTTATTGAGCACCTGCCTTTTGCTTTTCTTTTCAGGGCTTCCTTACTCTCAAATACTAACCAATGACTAAGCAGTTGATTTGCCATTGAGCAGTGCAACAGAGTTTGGAAATGTTGACAGAGTTCCCCATTTGAGGATATCTGTGGTGGCCATGTAACATCAGAGTCTAGAGACATATTGATCGGCTATCTTAGCCTTCTGCTACTGAACTTCCAAAGCATCTAACCAACAAGCATGGCTGTGCGTCACGGTTACGTCAATGTTATTCTATTTCTAATCTGCATTGACTGCTCGGAGGTCATGAAGATGTGGTCTCTTAGATACTTTTCATGCCTCTGGGATTTGGTTTGACTCAAGTCATTCTGGGAAGTGCTGATTTCAATTGGTCAAGGCAATGCCACCTTACAGGGAATAATGAATCTTTATTTGTGATTTTCAAGAACATAATATTACTCAACCATCACATCTCCCATTTTGACAAAGATAAAATAGGTATGGTTTGAATGCTGTTCGACATTCACCCTGCTAAAAATCACGTTGAGGTTTGCCAGTCAAACAGTAAGGCCTCTGGAGATGGAACTTCCTTCAAATGTCATGAAGGCTCTGTTGTCCTGAAAAAATGGATGTTGTTACTGGGGCAGTGGGTAAGCCATCATGAGAATGGCTTCCTGATGGTAATGGTGAGTTCATCCTGATGATAGCCTCAGTCTTGGTTGCCATTTAATGACACAGGACAAAGGTGTTAGGCGCCAGTATTTTGCTCTTAGACTTAGGCTCTGGAGTTGTAAGACTTACATTTTGCAAATTATCTCATCTTCAATGTTGTGTTACAAGAGCAGAAGGCATACATATGAAGATAACATGCAAAATCAAACTTCAAAAGTTCAATCCTCTACTGGAAAGAAATCTTGATTCCAAGAATTGGAGTACCTAAAGAAGACTAAACATATAACAAGAGTTTTGTTGTTGTTGTTGTTGTTGTTTTTTTACTTGTAAATACATAATTAGGTTTCAAGGGAAAGTATCTAAGCTTGGCCATAGAAAAATACACAGAAAAAAATGGGCCCAAATAATTGCCATTGTGCCATAGAACATAGTAAATATGTCGTAATCGTAAGATCACACAGCTACACGGTTATCAGTAAGTAACGCTAAAATTGCTTTGGGATGCTCTGGAATATGAGCTTCCTTAGTGGGTTTTGTGGATATTTGGCTGTTTATGACTGACTTTCCCAGTAGCTACAGCCTAATAGTCCTTCCAAAAGAAAATCTCCCCGCAGCGAACAAAGTGCCTTTGTGCTGCTGGTAAAACATGACTCCACTAAGGCAATTAGCTGTTTTAAAAATAAACTAATTCATTTTGTAGATGTGATGTATAATTATGCAGCTGCATGGACTGTGAAGGCATGGCGACTGGCTGGAGTGTTAGTAAAATTAGAAGGAAAGTAGAAAGCATCTCCGCGCCAGATCACTGAGTCATTATCCTGACACCACGTTCACATGGCTTAGGGCTACAGAACGAGCTCATTTCCTTAACAATAAATATTTGACAAGGAGAGTAGGATGTCTTTAGGGACAGAGAAGATAGATAAACAACAGCAACAACAAAGCACACATGCATCTTCTTGTTTTGAAGAATTCCTCTGTATCCTGTTCTCTTAAATACTTAGAATAATACTAAAGAAATAGAGCCGATGGATTTGAGGGAGAACAACAGGTTACATTGGAAGGGTCTGGGGAGGACAGGAAAGGGGAAGATTACGTAATCTCAAAAAGTTTAAAGACAACTAAAATATTTTCAGGAATATGTGACTGTAAAAAATCATATACATTCATCCCAGAGATAAGCAAATCCCACTAGAGAATTTGTAGTTGTGGCACTTTGGATAGACAAGTCTATCTGAATGTCCAGAAAACTGGATGCAATGGAACACTTCCATTTTCTGAGATTTTAGCTACAGCACTAACCTCTTTGTTTATCAGGCCTGGCCATTAGAACTACCAGAACTGAGCCCCACTGGTCTTATGTGGTTTCTGAGAACTGAAAAACACACAGCCATAAGTCTCATGCCGATAATGAAGGACTTTAAACTGTGAGTCCATGGTGACTGTCTTCAGACATAGAATATAGTCCCAGGGAGGGAAGAGGGCAATGCCCACATCTTCCAGGCATCTCTTCCATCCCCTCTCCTTCTTCCTCACCCGTTCCCTCCACATTCCTTCCCTTCTTCTATCCTTCTTGTTCTCTCTTCCTTCTCTCTCTTCCCCATCCTTTCCTTTTCTATCCACAAACCTTTCCACTCTCCCTGCCTTTTCTCCTGAGTAGTTTCTTAATTACTTTTCTCCTTTACATATTCCAGACTGTTTCTATAGGTAGTTTTAAAAATCAGCGTTATTGTGCCTTTGACTTTCAGGCTTTTACCACTGTCTTTATTAAGAAGCAGTCCCCTAATATCCTGAAAACAAAGAATATGAATTTCAATTTCAGATCAACACATAAAATAATCATTATCTGCCTCAAACATGCATTTATATTGTCTAAGAATGTTAAGGTTTATTAAAATGTAGTAATGAATCTGCCCTATTCCCCAAAGAGAAAAATGATAGTTCTAAGATAATAAGATATACAAATAAGGGAATATATTAAAATAAATGGATTTTAAAAAGCTTTTTGTGCATTCAAAAGTCAGATATGAACTTTGTGGCTACCATTTAATTTCTTTAAGACTCTGATTTCTCCAGCTGAGGAAGAATACCCTGAAGGTTATGTAGGCATGAGTCTCCCAGGAAGAAAGGGGAGCCATAGGAGCAGATACAGAAAATACCTATAGAAATATAGACAATCAGAAGGCAGTCTCCTTTAGATGGTAAAGGATTTTGTTACCTAATTTAAATGACAAATGACTCAATGGTAGTACAAAAAACCTACATCTAACCATCAAAGTTATGCTACATTTAGTCTTTAATGCTTTGCTACAGTATATTTCTAGTTTTAGATTTGATTCAATGAAGCAAATACCAAGTGTATGCATGGATAGGCATACAAGGAACACAGAAAGAGCCAGCTCTGGAGATATTATGTGATGGCACTTCCTGTCTCCATTTCTCCATGGATGCTCTTCACACACACAAGCCTGTAGAATTATAGGGATCTGACAAGTGACCAAATCTAAACTGATCATTTGATTTCCACATTTTAAATAAAGCTCAGAGACACCATAAACTTCCACAAGAGTCTTATTGATTGCATAGCTATAAAAATAAAAAGTTCCATTCAGAGCTGGGGTTCTCAACCTTCCTAATGCTGAAACCCTTTAATACAGTTCCTCATGTTGTGGTGTCCCCCAACCATAACATTATTTCTCAATGGCTTTGACATAACTATACACCTTATGACCTCATATAGTCTAGAAGAAGCCAGCCCCACCCAAAGAATAAAAGAATACTCCTGACTTTATATAGTTCAAGACAGATGAGCTTGTATGCATGTCTAGACAGCTGTGCAGCAACCGTACTTGGCAGATTGCTTTAACTTACTCATATCTACATTCCAACAGCTATTATACAATGTTCTATACATTGGAGAAAGCAGAGACAAGATGGCTGTTCTCATGAATCCTGCATTCTAATGGAAGTTACAATGTATAAAAAACAGGCACACTAAGGGGAAGATTGTAGAAAGCAATTAGTGTAGCAGTGGGTAAACTGACTTACAGGATGCACAGTGATTTAGGCGGTAAGATCCATTCAGAAAGGGTAGTGTTGAAGGAATTACATGATATCTGAAAGGTTTGAAGGATTCAGCCTTCCAAAATGAGAAAGCTTATTCACAGGATGCAGAGCATCCATCCATGTGACATCTGTAACCTAAAGTAGGCCAACAGACTCCATCAGAGACAGCAGCAGAAGAGAGATGCAAAGGCTTTTCAGAAAAGACAGACGTCAGAACCTGCCAGGATAGGCCTTAAATCAGTAAAAAGCTGAGATCTCCAGGGCCTTGGTTATAGGATGGGAACGTAAATAGGCAAAAAGCTCCATTCTCCTTTTCTTTCGTTTTTTTTTTTTTTTTTTTTTTTTTTTTTTTTTTTTTTTTTTTTTTTTTTTTTTTATATACATTTCAAATGCTATCCCGAAAGTTCCCTATACCCCCACCAGCCCTGCTCCCCTACCCACCCACTCCAATTCTTGGCCCTGGCCTTCCCCTGTACTGGGCCATATAAAATTTGCAAGACCAAGGGGCCTCTCTTCCCAATGATGGCCAATTAGGCCATCATCTGCTATATATGCAGCTAGAGACACAAACTCAGGGGGTACTGGTTAGTTCATATTGTTGTTCCACCTACAGGGTTGCAGCCCCCTTCAGCTCCTTGGGTACTTT
>NC_034596.1:32955113-32994550 GCF_900095145.1 Mus pahari
CCCTGGACACAATATGACTCTCTCACCTGCTCCAGCAGACAGAGCCCTCACAGTTGGCCACCTTTCCTCTGGCATGGAAGGTGCCCAAATTTCTGGGGTCTGAAACAGGGTCTGTCCCAGAAGTTAGGTTGCTTCTGTCTGTCCTGAAGCTGTGTAGCTTCTGCAGTCCACACTTGCTAGCACAGATTGGAGCCTAAGCGAACTGTAGCAAAGATGGCCCTCCTACCGGTTCAGGCCTTGAGACTCCTCCCGGGCAGACACCCCTCCTCAGGCGGGAAAGGTGTTGGATGACTGGAGCCAGAAACGGATCTTTCCCAGAAGCTGTGTACCTTCTGCAGGCCGTCCTCTCCCTGGCAGTGCACTGGAGCAAAGATCCATTCTCCTTTTCTAAGGGCCCCGATGCTGAGAATCAGGTCCATGTCATATTTGGCAGTGTTTATTACGCTGGCAGGGAATCAAGGCATGAACCTGAGGTGGGTAGACTTGAAGCAATGTTCTAAATATGATCTTTACCATTGGATTGGATTTGAAACCTCCCAGTGATTATCTTATCTTAGAAGTGCAAAAAGATAAATATTACATAAAAATATAAACTAAGGGGAAAAGGTTTCAGATAAAATCTTTCAGCTATTATCAACTAAAGCAGGGTTCCAAGTGCACGTGTCATGTTTAAAGAAGGTCTGTATTGATTACAGTGCAGAGATATTCCAATAACCTGCTAGGAAGAGAGATACCGGCAAGGGCTTCCTGGGGTAGAGGAATCTAGTACACATTAATGGTAGACTTTAAAATATGAAATGGTTTTGGAAAACCAACACCAAGACCATCATTTCCAGAGTCATAAATACCTACAAGTTAGCATAGCTAAGTGGGTCGAGTCTTTTCCTAGCTTGGTAGTAACCTCATATTTCCATTTCACAAGCAAGATTACATGATTACATGATGACATGCTTGACCTTGTAAGTAAATAAAGCATTTATCCTTAGCTGCTCAACCATGATACCTTTCCAGGAATTAAAACCTGCTATATTGCACAGATTGTACAAAAGCACATAGGTGGGAAGGTGGCAGGCATCCTAGCAGCCTACTCAAGTCTCCCAAAGCTAAGATGTCCCCCAAGCACTTTATTAAAGACACACTTTTAAGATGGCCTCCATGATTTCTGCTGAAAACATCACAAAGATCCTGTGGAGATTTGAATATGCTTGGCCCAGGGAGTGCACTATTAGAGGTGTGTCCTTGTTGGAGTAGGTGTGGCCTTGTTAGAGGAAGTGAGTCACTGTGGGGCTGGTCTTTGGGACTCCTCCCAGGTGCCAGAAGACTGTCTGCTCAGGGATTTCTTTGGATGAAGATGTAGAACCTTTGGCTCCTCCAAACCCATTTCAGCCTGGATGATGACAAGATCCTGCCTTGATGGTAATGGGCTGAACCTTAGAACCTATAAGCCAGCTCTAAGTAAATGTTGTTCCCTTATAAGACATGCCTTGGTCAAGGTGTCTCCTTACAGCAATGTAAACCCAAACTAGGACAGATCCTTTGCAATATAATCATCAATATTTTTTAAATATTGATTTTGATGCAGAAATGGTATAACAATACAAATAACAGCAAGACACATAAACCCCAAATTATTTCAGCACTGTAAAAATAGAAAGGTTAAGCCGGGCGTGGTGGCGCACGCCTTTGATCCCAGCACTTGGGAGGCAGAGGCAGGCGGATTTCTGAGTTCGAGACCAGCCTGGTCTACAGAGTGAGTTCCAGGACAGCCAGGGCTACACAGAGAAACCCTGTCACAAAAAAAAAAAAAAAAAAAAAAAAAAAAAAAAAAAATGAAAAAAAAAAAAAAAAAAAAAAAAAAAAAAAAAATTAAAAAAAAAAAAAAAAAAAAAAAAAAAAAAAAAAAAAAAAAAGGTTAAAGTTAAGAGGCAAGGAGGGGTTGCTGTGTCTAAGATTTGGTGGTCTGGACATCAAATACAGGAATAATTAGGCCATTTAGATTCAGAACATCAGAGTTTTCTGAGAATAAGAATATGTGAAAGTGCTTGCATTCATTACAGAATGTTTTCCAAATACCCACTCTAGTCGCAAACGGTTCTTTATACTAGATATGCATGGACAACCTTTGGAAGGAAGTTTCAAGCTCTCCTAGTTTTCATTTTCAACTTTAACTCGAAGCAAATGTTCCCTTCAGATTTTCTCTGTCTGCTATTTGAATAAAAGTTCTGTCTAATAAGAGTATCATCGCAGACTTCAAAGTAAGAACGCAAGCTAGGCAGAGTGCCCTCAGGATAGTACCAAATAAATATCTGCCTGTGTTATTCCTGCAGATTTAAGGTGCAGTAGTCCTCAGGCTTAAGTGTGGGTAATAGTAGGCACAGTGGGGACGCCAAAAGCTTACCTCCAGATCTGATTGGAAAGGAGCAAAATGGTTTTCCATTTTCACTACATGCAGTAAGTCACATTTGGGCACACTGCAGCAAATTCAATCCTCTGTCTACTTTTCTATACACAATGTAATTGGAATCCAGCCACACCCAGTATTTACATTCTCTGTATACTTGTACTTAGCTGAAAAACAGAGTTGAATCACTGTGACAGAGACCATATGGCCTTCTACACACAAAATATTTACTCTGGCAATTTATATAAAATTTGGTCAACATCTGCTTTAATTGATTTTCATGCAAGCTGGCTAATGCCTATAATGAAAGTTTTCTTTACCTTTGCATTTTAATGATAGAAGATAGTAGAGTCTTATTCAATATTTAGAAAAAAAGAAAATCCCACAATTCAATAAACATATGGAAGTACATACAAGGAAAACTGGATTATCATTGTAAATGATAGTAGCTTAAAATAAATAGCATTTTTCTTAAATATAAAGAACGATATGATATTTCAGAAGCCAGGGAGTTTTAGGTCTGACATGTATCTTTGTAGCCCTCTTTGTACATAATTATTAAATATGCTTAGTTATGTGAGTTTATTCTGAAAGCTGATATTATCTGAAGTCCATTACTTCTATAATTAAGAGTAAAATATATTTACCATTAAAACCCGAGTTACACACACTAGACTAAACTAGGTATATGAAGAATTTATAAGGCTTTCATGTGTATAGTCACAGAAAACAAAATCCAACCTACTACTTAGTAGGGACTCTTAGGATGCTGATAGATTAAATGAGCAAGAAGTATTGGGAATGTTCTTATTTGAAGTCCTATTTGTGGGAACTTTGTGAATTGCTCCATTCACAAAAGAAACTCTGGCTGTGTGAGTTGTTACTATTGAACACCTACACACTTTCTCTGGCTCTCTTAAGCTTCAGTTACATGTGTCACTGTTTAAAATGTACTACTCTTTTTTCCTTTGTTAATGTGAGTTTTACAAGGTCAACCCACTGTTTCCAAAAATAACACATACTTCTGTTTCCCAGAAATACCATATATAAATACGACATTTAACACTGCTCTTTGATTGATGAGATTGGTATTTGATAGTGAGTAACATTGAGAAGTTTCCAAATTTGAGCAAGAAAAGGCACAGTTGCTTCCCAGATAGAAAAGGGCAAAATGCTACAAACAAACTTTCAATGTTTCTCTTGCAACTCCAGCCATACAAAGACAAACAGCATAGGCAGGTATGTGAGCTTCAGAAAGAAAGCCCAGCTCATTTTCATATAGACCTACTGAGTCATGTAGACTGCTGAAGAAAAATGAAGTTTAAAAGCCTGTTGGCAATCTATGGTGATTCTCAGAGGCAATGACCCCTAGGCTTGGATCTGAATCATGTGGAGAAGCTGAGTATATGACAGAATGGAAAGGAAAGTGGACTACAGAACATACATGATAGTTTGGTACGAGACAGAAGTCCCAGGAAACTCGTTTTATCTTTTAAACACAGGTCTGAAAACAGAGATATTTTTGTCTTAAATTTACTTTTATATTACCTGGTTGTATTCTATATAGGAATAGGAAGGCTCAAAGAACATGGAGAAGGATTATATGTTTATAAATTAAAAGCAATTAAGAAATCACTTAATGTAAAATTATAACCATGCTATTTCCTTATCTTTCTTGGTTCTGTTCATGCCTGCATCACACACACACACACACACACACCCTCAAACACCCTAATTTTTATGTAAATATTGATTTCTTACAGGTGACAGCATTTACTGAAAAAAATACAATGGTAGTTTAAAAACTAAACATAGCTATGATTATATTAAAGGTGAGAAGACTAAGTACTACAAGTTTAAAAGAGATACTTAAGAGCAGATTAATAAACTAGGATGGAAAATTAAAGTCTAAGGCATAGAGGATGAAAATCAACCAGTAATCAGTCACTACAGAATAAAATAAAAGGCAAACCCTGGAAAACTTTGGAACAAGTGAAATAAATAAAACCAAAACCTTAAACGAGAAGCGTAAATGCACAGCAATGCTGGTCAGCCAAACCAGAGGAGTATAGAAAGAAAAGCATTTTTCCTGGTTTAGATGAAAAGTGGAAATTTTAAATAAAAGTGAGAATTCCCAAGAAGAACTAACGGTGAATTTTGACAAACAGTTAGACAATCTGAGGATCCCTACCGCCAACTCATGTGAATTCATAAGGAACAAATCTCCCCAAGGCCCAGATGATGTCATAAGTAAACGGTTCCCGGCAGAGAGGGAGATGGAACACCGCATGCTCTCTAGGAGAAGGAAGGAAGCAGCAGTCTCTCCTGTGATTAATGTGCAAATTGATTCCTCTTGTAAACATACTCCGTGTTAACTAATATAAGCAATAGCATGAAAAATTACTATGAAGGACACATCATGTTACTTTTATTTATAGAACGTCTAAGGAAATCTTTAATTAAAACTAAAACTATATCTACACTAGTGTGGTTAAAATTAAAGAGTGGGCAGCAACGTAATAAGGGAGAGGAGAGACTGTGACTGTCACATAGTGTTAGTAGGGCTCTTAGTGAGTGAACTGTTACATGGTCATGGATCAACAGTGTTTAACAGTAGAAACAAACAGGTTAAGCTTATCTCCAGCACTTTGGATCAATCCAACAAGCACACTTTGGAGTGAAAGCCAAAGACAGAACACTGTATATGATTGAGCAACATTCTTGTGTAGTATTAAAATGGGCAAAATGCAATGGGGGCGGGGGGGGGTCTAGAGAGAAGACTCCACACTTAAAAGCGCTTACTGCTCTTGAGGAATACCCTTTGGTTTCCAGCAACAGATACATAATTCCCGACTCTAGGGGAATATGATGTATTGTTTTAGCTTCTACAGCCCGCCACCACCACTCAGTTATATACACGTGGCAGTGGGGAGAAAGAAAGAGGGCCACAACCCACACACATACACACAATAAATCATTTGTAAAAACAATTCCATAGAATACAATGCCATTAATTGTAGTCACTGCCGAGATTGCACAGATTACTGTTGGGGAAGAGTGATAGCCATAAGAAGACAAAACTCATGATTATGTTAACTACACGACTTTTACTGATTAAAGGGGAAAAAGGAGGGTTCTTAATTAAAAACATTTTTCATTAAAAAATACTATTGTGAACCTACATGTGAGTAACCTACAAAGTTGTGGCAACAGCAGATGAAAACAGGGAGCCTAGGATTGAAAAAGAAAATAGTGACTCCAGTGATCAATAATTAATTTATCAGATGCAAATATTGAGAGATGCCTTCCGAAATGGGATTGCTCTCAGCATTACCCCAAAGATTAAACACACCCATATGTGAACAATTTATTATCTCCAGCCCAATCTTCAACAAACAAACAAAAAAATGTTAACACTACACACTTCAACCTCAGGCTATGAAGAGAAGTTACCCAGCATTAAATTACTAACTAAGGCACTGGTGTGATGGCTAAGTCTTTAGAGTCCCCCCTGCTTTTGCAGAGAACCTGATGTCAGTCCCCAACATTCATCTCAGAAGGCTCAAACCTGCCTGTGACTCTGGATCAGGGAATCAGATAACGCTAGCCTCTGCCTACACACATATGCACAGGCAAACACATGCACAATATTACAAAAGACATGTATGTTAAAAAACAAATAATTACTTAGTGACCATGAGGGCAATCTGCTGTGGGAACACAGGCAGACAATGCAAGAGCTAACAAAGCACTGACGTCAGGACAGACGTTCCAGACGAAAGAGAATAGATTTTAAAAGGTAGGCGCTGTGTTTAATGTCAAGATGGGTGTTATTTTTATATAATTTAAAAATTGGAGCCCAATTTGCAGAGGAGAAACAGCATAATACTGCTGCAAATAAAATCATGTATAGATGTTTGCCAGTAGTTTAGAATTTTATAAACATTTTGGAAAGAAACTTGTATTTAAGTAAAACCTTATGCAGAGTCTCCTGACTTTTAAAAAACTTATGCTCAGAATATCTTAAAGTTTTCTAATTTTATACAAAGCACTTTCTTTGAAATCCCCATTTTGTCACCTTAACTTAATTGATAATTACTAGCACTCACTGTTGCATTCCATATTTCTATGTCCAATCTCATAAATTTTATAATTACATAGTCGAATCAATTTATGTCAAAAGCTGGCTAAAATACTAAAACTCACTTCAGCCCCAGCTCCCAGCATTTGGAGAGCTATGGTGGGGTTGAAATGTTTCTGATTACACAATCCATGAGCAGCTGGGGGAAGTATATGTATGTCTATCCACGCATGTGCACAGAACCGGTCTGGCCCCTTTTCACTTGACTTTGTTATTCTTTCCACAGCGATGCTTCTCCACAGAAAGAAGTTAATTGAATTTGCACTTTCTCCATTTGCCCTCTCCCCCAGAACCACTGCTGACTTTTCCCACTTGTGGGACAGGCACAGCCAGGAGTGGTAGTCACTGAACAGTTCTTTGTTCTTATAAACTTTTCTATTCAACTTACCTTAGAGGGAAACATTATTAATCTTTCCTTCCCAATATTTTCTATTTTTATTCCAAAGAAAGAAAGAAAGAAAGAAAGAAAGAAAGAAAGAAAGAAAGAAAGAAAGAAAGAAAGAAACTTTCCTTCTTGGATACCACGGGATTAATGTGAAAAGCTGTAAAGTACAGAAAACAGTGAAGCCAACCAATGCGGCTGCTGTAGACCATCCTGCAACATTTTACATGATGGAACAAACAGTTCTTTACACTACCCTAAGACCAAGTTCATCTACTACCAGAGTTCTGGTTTCCTCTACCATTCACTAAAGGTTAAACCACAGGAAAAACTGAGACGATACTATAATCTTCATCCACGTGCTGGTGAGTCAGAAGCACACTTTGCACTTTTGGACAAGTGTAACCATTAGAGGAAAACACAGGCTGACTTTCCAAATCACTTTACATGACATTCATCTATAGCAGTGTGAAAGGCAGATCTGGAAGATGTTGAAATGGGAGACAGCGCGGAGGCATGCCCTTCTCACACTGATTGAACAGGGACCATGCTGAGAAAATGACCGCCCCCCAAAGCACACAATCCCCTGAAAACTGAACTAGGCTTTAGCTACTGCTAAAATGTTAAACTGTAACTCAACTACTGGTAAAGTGCCATCATTCCTCCAGTCCCTGGCAAGACGCAAACACCGGAGGCTGAGAGCTGTTTTCTCTGGTTGCTATTAGTTAATTATAGCCAGTAAATGAGTCTCTCCTACCTGTTAACAAATGGCCTCCCCAAGGAAAAGGCTCCCACAGAAATGATAATGGAAAAATAAACCATTTGAGCATTTGTGCTACAAATCTGTTTCATTTCTTGATACTTCTCACAGCTAAGTTTGTTCATTCGTTTTACTGTAACACGGTTTTGCCCATTTTTTGCTATTCAATTCTTCTACCTTTTAAAAATAAAATGTATCAGGGAAGAAAGGAGTTGATTTTTACTGTCTGAATTGGTGAGTAAAATGTAAGAGGAAGTCTCATGTTTCAGGGAATTTGGGCTAAAAGGAAAAAGAAATCTAGGGAGCTGGCTTTGGAGAATAAGAGAGAGCAGAGAATCACAGAGACTGAAGGATAGATCTAAGGCATCTGCTAGATGTGCATGCTTGCTAACCCTGCTTCTGTCCAAGAAAGCTCTTCATAACTCCTTACTGGTCTATTTCCCATAGCAAAATTAGGTCAAGCATGCCTTGAAAAACATCGATGCTAACCACAGCTCTGCCCAGTAGCTTGGAAAAGGAGTCAGTCCACTCCAGTTCAGTTCAATGCCAAAGACTCTGAAGAAACAAAGATCCGGTTCTGCTGTAGAGACTACGGTGACATAGGACAGAAACCATCATGAGGTGAGGGTCCCAGTGGGGACTGTTCAAGTGAAAAGGTTGGGGTGAAAGAGAAAAAAAAGACTCTTCCATAGGAGCAGAAATGACACAAGAGTCGCCACGTTCAGGTCTATTTTTGTTACTGCTGCTGCAGAGTTCTCGAGCTCCGCGTATTAATTTGAGGTCATGGCTAGCCAAACAACGAAGAATGTTTTCACACAGAGGTGTTTTCCTGTGACCTTAAGTTATGGTGTAGATGACTGCAATAGGAAACCAAAGTTCAATCACCAAGGCACAAGAACACCAGCTATGAACTTAGAAGTAAATCTGATCTTTGTGAGTCGCAGTCCAGTCCTTAAAAGGACAGTATGCCTCACTTCTTTCAAAAACAACTGCTAAGAATAAACATGTCTTAGTTAGCTCTGGTTTCAACATGAAATTATCTGAATTCTATATTTATTGGTATAGCTGGGAGGTCACATAATTAGGGTGCTTTTTCAGTTTCCTAGTAACGATTTTCTTTCATAAACATTAGGCATATTTCACATATGCTCATCTAAGTTACTAAGCCTAAATGGGCTCTTCTTTGTTCTTTATAGATGATTTTTGCCTACTTTAGATTTAAATTTCAGTACATTCATCACTTCATGTTTAGTCCAGGGACTGTGGTCAAATGCCCCCTTTTAGTTAGCAGCACACAGACACTGTGAGGATGACTGCCTCTTTGGAAAGTACAATAACTTGTCTGGGGCAAATTGCCCAAGTGTCTACGCAATGGTACCTGCTCTTTGACGATGCATGATTCAGTCCTGACTTATAAGCTTATATTATACAACAAGATAAACATGCCTAGCAAATTTCTCAGTACCAGGATGTACATTTTAATGCACATATGACTAGTTAAGCTACACACTCAGGATGGCGTCCAAGGGCAGAGATGTAGAATCTATGTGGCAGAATAAAATCTATGCAGTAGCAAGAAAACACTATTTTGAGATGCTTCCCACCTGAAAAAAATGTAATGAAACTAACTTAGCAATTCTTCTGATCAGTTAAAAAACAGAGCTCTATTCAAACTTACTTTTTAAAAACTCACTAATGCCTCAACATAGATGTCAAATTCAGTGGATATAAATAATTAGAGCAGATTTTATGACATATAATTATGACACTACTACTATCCATATGCAAAAAACAACCAGTCTGTAAATATGATGGGTCATCCACACAGAGACAGGCAAGAATTAACCAGAAAGAAACACTTCATTAAAAGTCTATGATTGGCATATATTCATTATTCTATTTCATAGCTGATATGTTTATGGCAAAGCACACCCACTTTCAGTTATTAACAACTTTACATTATCCTAAATTAAGCACTAGGGCAGGAAAGACTGACAAGACAAGTGCTTAGAACACTCAGGACCAGGTAGGAGAAATGAGTAAGTAGCTTGTAGGAGCTAAATAGGGGACTGCACTCTCTTCTTGCTCATTAGAAGAGGCTGCCGGATGGATGTATTAGCTAGTTAGAAACTGAGATTCAGTGGGCTTGTGAGAGGGATTCTGAGAAGGGCAGTCTTACATTTCCTCTGTGGTTTGGTGTGTGCACCTGGGCCTGCTCAATGGGTGCTACAATCTCCCAACACACCTGAGGAGACACAAATCATTCTGCACTTCCTGAATGTTGCTGAATCGGAAGATGCACTGACCTCCGGCCTCCATTTCTGTGAGTCTGTCCCTTCTCCTTAGCCATCATTAGGTCATCATCTCAAAACCCTGAACCACAGTTCTGAATAGCACACTGCTCCACAGTCAAATTAGAATCTAGAACATAGTTTTGAATATTATAATTTCTTGCCAACAAAAGCTGGTTGCTCTCCACGCTGCTTATGTAGGCACACTTAAAACTGCAGATCACTGCTGCGGGTTTGTAGACACAGCAAGGGAGAAGGCGTAGAGAACTCCGTATGGAAAGCACAGCAGGCAAATATTAAATTTAGTGAAATACTCTTCATAAAGTCATTTCTTTTCAAATCACCCATCCATGTTCATCAAACCCACAAATCTCATGAATGAAAATAGTTAATATTCATAAACTTTAAAAACTGAATTTAAACCAGCACTACAAGCAGGTTAATGTAGTAGACTGAAACCCGCATCACAAGGCATGTTCTAATTCAATTCTAAGGACAACCCATGATAATGCAGAAGAAATGCGAGGTTTGTTTACGCGTGTGTGAGATATGTTAACACAGTGTTTTAATATTTTTTATTCTATGGAGAAATGAAAATGGAATATTTCTGTATATTTTATTAGTAAGTTCAATCTGTCCAGCAGATAAAAATCTGCTCGTTTTACAACAACAACAACAAAACCTGACTCGGTCATTATCTCTCAGTTTCCATGTTCAGAACTCTAACATTATTGATGGTAATAGGAAGTTATGAGTCAGCCAGAGAACACTTTGTACAATTGCGTTAGGATTCTCAGCAGCCTGCTGAGTGGAAGAAGGAGAGAGAGGGCTTCCAGAGTGCCTTTTGATGATTTATAGTGGAGACTTGTCGCCCAAGTTCAGAAGTTTAATTTGTGACCCAACTGTGCTGTGGATTTTTGTGTGTAATCAGGTGGCTGCCTCTATCGTCAGCCCAGCCCAGGCTCCTTGCGCTCGTCAGGCTAGACTATACTCTGCAAGGAGAACCATCTTTAGGGAAACTGAATATGACAAAACATATCATTTATAGCATGTATTTTAATTTTCAATATTATGGAAAGAGGTTTGTCTGTCAGACCTTCATGAGATGTTTCTATTTTCTTCTTTAGTTTGGAGAATAAATAAGCAGCCGTTGTAGTTTTTGATCCCCTCTCCCAGGCATTTTAGTGCTTTAACTTCACTGGGTGATTTTTCATTGTGTATTGAAATAGAAGACCTTACTAAAATTTACACAAATGGGAACAGGGAGAAATGATATCACAGCAATGTATATTTGTGGTTCAAGTTTTACAGGGTTTGATGTATTAGGTAAATATTATCTTGAATATAAAGTTTTAAAGTCACTTCCTTATTTTATTTGTCTGATAATACTTAAAGGGCAGAATTTTATTTCTCAAAACAAACAAGATTATTCAGGGATTTTTTTTTTTGCCTCTACATTTAATTCCCATGCTTTAATTCAGTTTATTATCTAAATCCAGGACTTTAGATGAAGCAAATAAATACTCAGCTTAGCACAACAGAGGCGAGAACAAACCCAGAGGACAGACAGTGAATTATGGGTGATCTCTATGCTCAGGGAGCCTTTTTAGAGGCCAGCTGAGATGAAACTCCCTCTATCTGGCTCCATTTTCAGGTAAAACAAAACCTTGGTTTGAATGTGTGTTCTCCACACAAAGCGAGTTCCACAGTGAAAACTCATCTATGATATTCTGCTCTCTATAGTTACAGAGAAGTGATAACTCAGTAATGAGAAAGCAGAATGGTTAAATAAAACCTGTATAATAGTTAATTATCACATGCCACTATTTTGGGATAAATGCTGAAAATAACAGCTACATCATAAAGTAGAAGATTTTGTTTCATTGGGAAATTAATAAAGCAAGTTTCCTGTTAGCCACAGGTTCTTTAGTGAGACACAAAATCAATAAAACTTAAATTTCCCTATAATTATATTTCAGCTGGTTGTTTGTGGGGATGTATTATGCTGAATTTACTGCAACAAAACCACAAAAAGTTTTGAGATTAAAAACAATATATACCTGTATTTGATGAACAATACCATTGACTTTTCAAATGTCATCAATTTAAAATACTACAGCAACATTAACCTTACATGGATAATGGACAAGATTCTTGATTCATTATATTACCACACTCTACTGGCTAGTTTTGTGTCAACTTGACACAGCTGGAGTTATCACAGAGAAAGGAGCTTTAGTTTGGGAAATGCCCCCATGAGATCCAGCTGTGGGGCATTTTCTCAATTAGTGATCAAGGGGGCGAGGCCCCTTGTGGGTGGGGCCATCTCTGGGCTGGTAGTCTTGGGTTCTATAAGAGAGCAAGCTGAGCAAGCCAGGGGAAGCAAGCCAGTAAAGAACATCCCTCCATGGCTTCTGCATCAGCTCCTGCTTGAGTTCCAGTCTTGCATCCTTTGGTGATCAACAGCAGTATGGAAATGTAAGCCAAATAAACCCTTTCCTCCCCAACCTGCCTCTTGGTCATGATGTTTGTGCAGGAATAGAAACACTGACTAAGACACACACAAACCATGTGCAAGTCTAACATTTTGCAAATTGTGTGTGGCATTACTCAAATATAAAATAATTGTACTATAAAATTTCCTAGAGACATATTAGAGTGATGTACCCTAAAACTAGAAGTTAACTACAATGCCCATACAGAGTTATAATTCATCAAAGTATTAAATTTTATGATATTTTGATCTGAAAATTAAGGAAACTCCCACTATGTAAATGTCTACATTTTCCATATGATTAATCGCAGGAACAGACAAACTATTGATAGTTGTTTCTATGTCAACACTCCCTTTTAATAACTTCATAATTGTACTTTAGGAAATTGTACCAAATCTGTAGTCAATAATGTAATCTCTTATACTTTCTGAATGGCATTTTCAGATTAGATTATGAGGCTCTCACTGTGTAATTCCAAGAATAATTGGATATTTGCTAAGTATTTTTGTAACTGGATTGAGAAGGAACAATTTTGTCCAGCTGCTGAAGGTTTAAGTGTCTGCTGAGAGCCAGGCTAAAGAGGGCTCTACCTCCTCAAGATTTGCTCAGCCATGGTCACTGTTGCTCCATTCGCAACAGCCGGGGAAAAGAAGCAACCCGGATGCCCTACAGGTGATAACTGATGCTCAAAACTGATACGGACATGTGAGGGAGAAATTTTATTCTGATTAAATTATATTAGAGGGAGTGAGGCTCCAGATCTTTAAACATTAGTACATAACCTAGAGTAAACCGGAAACCAGGAAAGTAACAAGGGGCAAATGTGTAAAACAGTGGGGAGGGACTTTATCTGGAGAGTGTGAGAAGGGAAACACTCAGGAAGAGGGAGAGAGAAGGCATAAAGAATACTACGGATGAATGGAAAGTAAAACATAAAAAAAAAAATCCCGAGGTTTATGTTTACTTCAATATATTTATAGAATATATATGTAAATGTACATTTATAGATACATAAATCATTTAATGAATTTATGTCACTTGGGGTGATAATGTTATTCCTGAAAGCCATAGACAATGATCAGTCCAGAAAAATGTTCCCAAGGGCACAACACTGGTACTTATTTTTTGGTGGAAGCCAACTAATTTGACCTAAGACCAACTTAATAGGAGGGAGTACATGTTAGTTATTGTAAATCTATCCCACTCCCCATGCACTGCTCTACTTCCACTACGATTCCCAGTGAATTCTAAATTCCTAGCCCATATCCACAGGTAGGTGTGGCTCCCATGCTTTGGCGAAGAACTTACAGCAGCAGGAGACTGATTATCCAATATACACTTGCAGGCATAGGATCCTCCTCATCCACACTCTTATTAGAATTTCTTTTTCCTCAGTCAGAGAGCTCATCTTTATGGAAGGCGTCACATGTACATTACAAAACGTTCCCGTGTAGTCACATTGGATTTGTTCTTAGTTAGTTCCTCAAAGAGATTTAGGTGTGCTTTGTTGACCCCCGCGCCCCCCCACACACACACCAGGGGACTGAAATAATGATAAAAAGAATAATTTTCATCAGACAATGATGTTAAATAAACCTAAAATAAACCAGTTGGGTGTTACATTGCTAACGTGTGCATCAATACTAGCTATTGAGTCAATCCATTTGCACTGAGATACTCTCTTGCATCAATGGCCCTTTACTCTGCTGCCCTTTCTGAAGATCACAGAGGACCCACAAATGCCCATGCAATAGTACCCAGTAGGATATTATGGCAATCCAATTGGTAGATTGCATAAAATTTAGACCAGTGTTTGTAGATGCACATAGCAGTTAATTATAAGGTCCCTGCTACAATACCTGGTTCAGATAGTAAATGATAAATAAAAAATATAGTTTCAGAAAACAAGAAATAAAGATAATAAATGATTGGTTTTCGGAGCTACAAATATAGCTATGCCTGATCTTCATAAAAATCATCTCACCTTTACATATTAAATTTGCACATGTGAGGTTAGTTACTCTGACAACTACTTTTTTAATATTTTAAATTCTAGAGACTCCACACATATGAAGGCAGTGACAGACGGGACTACTTTTGTGTTTTCTTCTCACTAAGACTAATAAGACAGTCCACATCACTTGTTAAATTTGATACATCTTACCCATTTCTGTTACATGGATGGAATAAAATTACTTTTACCACTGAAATTTATAAAATAAAAATAGTAAAAGTATTAATTTCAAAGATTATCGTTTTGTCACATGATATAATGAAGTTTTCTTTGGGATTCAGGAATCATATTTATTTTAAAAATGGAAATTTGTTGTTACAAAAACACTTTAAGTGTCAATACATCTCATTATAAACCTTTATAAACTCTAATTTTCACCTTAATTCCATTTCTGACTGATTTGTTGAATCTAATTTTTAAAACTCTATCGATGACAGAGACATACTAGGATCAGAAAATATCCCCATCACTTTAATGTGTGTGTGTGTGTGTGTGTGTGTGTGTGTGTCTGTCTGTCTCTTCTCTCTCTCTCTCTCTCTCTCTCTCTCTCTCTCTCTCTCTCTCTCTCTCTCTCACTGATTGAGTTGAAATAATTTACTAACAAGTCAATTTAACACTTACCCAAATATTTAGAACCATTAAAAAGGTAAAGCTCACATGAAATATTTATGTTATTATTATTTCTTGGTTGTTTTTGTGGGAATTATGGGTAATAGAGTGGGTGCAGACAGATAAAAATCTCACATTAAGTTTGTACCTACCTTGTGCATAATGTGTAATTATTAAAATATATTTCTAATATTTGTAGTTTTAGCTTTAAAGGCTTTCCTGAATGTTTTACTGAATTATTATAAATCATCTTGCATAAAGATCCATGTATATGATATATACATAGCTACTAACACAATATAGTTAAGTGAATTTGTATATCTGTAAGCATGATGAAAAATGTTTAGAGAAATGTAAAACAGTGCTTTTCCCCAAAAGTATAAATAGAAGCAAAAGAGAGCTTTAAATCTTGTACATTTACTCATGACAACAATATATATTATTTTCGTAATTTAAAAATCCAGAATATTTATATACAGTTTTCATAAGGAATGGGCAAAGAGTCAAAGGGAAAATTTGAGTCGAAAATATATTCCTGACATTTCTTCTTGTTAGGAGGTTCGTAGGATCCTTGGTAAATGTATTCTTTCTTTCCTTATTTAAGCCTAACCCCTCTGGGCATATGAAATAATAGTGCCCAGTGTTGATAAATGGCTGGCTTAAAGAGGTGACATCATACACATCCACCTAGCAAAATAGGATTATAGTCAGAATATGACAATCAACTGGTTTTTTTTTTTTTATAATATTCTGAGTTTTAATTAGACACAATTCTCTAAGGTTAGTCTGGGGGTAAGGATCCGACAAAGAGAAAGATCCATCAAACAGAGTTTCAATGTCTCTAATCATCGTCCTCTTGGCTAGCCAGATGACAGAGGACTTTGCCAGCCATGTTCTCCTTAAATAGAGACTTATGCTTTTTAAATATAGCTCACTTGTTCTGTAGAATGGTTTTCTTTGCTGGTGTTCAAATTGTGATCTTTACGAAGTAAAAGAGCCTCTCTACCCTCAAGAGCTCAAGCACACAATAAGATAGATTCCACTTGTAGAGAGCTTTGTTCAAAAGGTCATATTGTAATTTATTTCTTCTTTGTATTTCTTCCCAGGGCTTAATGAAGAGGTCCAAACAAAGTGAGGATACTTCCAAATACTGCTATCAACTCTCACTACCTGATATCAGTAACCATGTGTAAAAGACGTGTTTATTGCAGCAAGCAAAAGATTCTAAACAATGTTTTCCATTGCTTATAGAAAATAGCCTTGCTTCTGGGTATTGATGAAGAGAAAGGCCCAACTAGATCTCACAGGAAAGCAATTGCTGGTACTTATAAACATCAGATTGAATTTTTTATGAAAAATAGTCACAGAAGCTCTGTTAGCATTAATGATTATCATGCAGTACTTCTGTCAATGGCAGAAGCAATATAACCCAGTCCCAGGACCTACCTGTCCTCTATCCATGTTAGTGTTAATTATGTGTACCCTGAGGATTTGCCCAAATCGTTCAGTGAGCAGAAAGAATTCTGTCAAAATGCATTGTTGAATAACACTAGCATATAGAAAATGATGTAACCATACAAACAAAGAACACAATTCATTCAAAGACAACCTGCAGTAGAAAACAATGGGGCTCTCATTTAAAAAAAAAAAAAGGTAGAGTAAGTCAATGGAATTGGATTAATAGCACACTTATAGTTGTGACTGAACTAATGAAACTGATTTTACTTTCATGATTAGTGAAATCTGATTAAGGCTGATTGAATGCATAATCTGCTGCATGATTATTAGCCTCAGAAAAAAATGAATAATTTTCTTTTCTGCTACTGTGAATTCCTCTACCATTGATAGGTCACATAAGTCTCCCGCCTTCCTACACTACATAACTAAGCAACAGATGAGACCTTGTCAGGTTAGCAGTGATTAAGGGATCTTGGCATACTTTAAATTTGAGAAGCACGTGTGGAGCTGGCACATCCAGCACTGAGTATTAATTAGTTATGTATTCTAGGAGAAATTTAGTCATTAAATGGAAGGGAACAGGAAGATAATGTTTTCTATTCTTAGTTCATACAAATTAAAAGGATGGAAATCATATTATGATAAAGATTATAAATAGGACTTAATGCTAATGAGAAAAAAGGAATTAGCAAAAACACTTGTTAGAGAAATGACAATAGATGTGTACCATCAGTTCCCTGTGTGTAAAATTTAAATTGTGGAACCAAATAATTCACATCACATTGGCACTCATCCATCTGTGTACTAATGCCTCCTTTGGCATGGCAAAGCCTCAAGAACTCTAAACCTGCAAGGAAAAACCAGACTCTGGCAACATCAAACCTCAGACTCCTCTGTAACTAGGATACCATCATCTCATCCCATATGCTAGAGAAGAGAAAATGCCTGGAAACACAATTGGGGTATACGATGCCTGGAAGATACAGTATGTCATCTAGCTTTCCTATTTTAATTGTTAGGAATACTACTCAGTATGTAAGAAATATGTATGCAGATAACTATTCAGAGATATTATTATTGCTATTATTAGTAACTCACAATCTATTAGTAGTGGGAGCATACAACTTTTTCTTCATATGGATACAGAAAGTTATATAAATATTTAATGCATCTATCCACACATGTGAACAAAGTCATAGTATTTTTGTATGTGTATATATACAGTTCTAGTGTTCTATAAGCTCAGTTCTATCATTATTCTAAACATGGCCAAACTTCAGAGTTCCATTTTATAAATGAAAAGTTTTGCTCAGCAAGTTAACACAATGAATGAAAACACCTAGCTTTAATACTAATGATCACATGTACACATACAATTGTACACCCACACATATGCACGATATCTGTGTGTGTACATACACTAACATATATGAAGTTCTGGACATTTAATTAATTATTATTTTCAAGGCTGTCATTCCAAGAAGAGAATATACCTTTGTAAAACTATGTGTACATGCTGGTCCATGTTTAACACACACACACAAATGCAAGAATGAGAGAATGAAGCACAGCTGTTGCTCATTTTCGGTCTCCTTAGTCTTCTCTCCAACAAAGTGTATATGGACCTGCCCTCCAAATATGATCAGTCTCCAATCTGGAACTTGAGGGAGGTAAGGCTGCTGACTTGTTGGTCTTCTTTGTTTAGATTTCTGACATGAAAAGCAGAGCTGTAGCACATCAGGAAATTATTTTCCCAGATTGCATCATAATGGTGCGCTGAACAGATGTAACTTAGCTTCTGCCCATAGGAATGTGTAATCTAAAGAAAAAAAGATCAATCCCTGCACATGTGCACTTGCACATGTATTCATGTATATGTGTGCGTTGGCACATGTATTCATGTATATGTGTGCNGCACATGTATTCATGTATATGTGTGCGTTGGCACATGTATTCATGTATATGTGTGCATTGTGCTTATGGTGGTGGTGTTGGTAGATGGTGGTGGTGGTGGTGGTTGATGGTGGTGGTGGTGGTGGTAGATGGTGGTGGTGGTGGTAGATGGTGGTGGTGGTGGTGGTTTGGTGAACTTGTTTTTTGAGGCACAGTCTTTCTTTCTTGCCCAGTTTGGACTCAAATCATACCTTAGGCCTTAGTGGCCAGCAGGGAGTAGGATCACAGAATGCCCCATGATACACACAGTTTGTTTTTCCATGAGAAAAAAAAAACTCAAATTAATAAACCACTTCAAGAAATGTATCACTTTACTGTGCCAGGCCTGTCTGCCATCGCTGAGATTCTGTCTCAAGTCTGTGGAACATGCTTTGTATTGGGCAGAACCTGCTAATGAATTTAGAATCCCAGTAAGCCTGTTGACTGTTTTGAGATGTGTTTGCTCAAGAAAGACAATTCAGACACTATGAATTAATCAGCTCTCAGCCTGGATATCTGGTCCTTCCACTGGAACAGACGCCCCAACTACATGGCCCTATGAATCTTCATGGTTCCCCCACAGCCACCTTCACTTACTGGGAGGTGAGCATTTATGGCTGGGCAGGACTGACTGCTCAGGGAATGTGGATGAACCAGATGCTAATTATCCAGGCTCTGTCATCCCTGTCAGAGCACTGAACACCCTAGAGAGAAATTAAAAGATGCAGCTTCCTCATGGTTCCATGGCTGAAAGCATTATAAATAGATGCTGCAAAGAAGGAGGGTGGTGTAAACTCTAAAGGATAAATTCTATTTCAGTGACAGTTCAGTTCAAATTTTTAAAGAAGATTTCCAGTGTTTCAGACGATACGGGCTCTCAGGTTTCCACTGAAAATCCAGTCCTGATCCCTCTAAAGAGAAAAGCAATCTACAGCTAGAGTAAGCAAAGGAGAAAAAGAATGGGTGTAGTGTTATAGAGTATTATGGAGTACAAATTTCAGGTACGCAAGAAAGAATCTCGAGTAAAGAGATATTTAGTTTATGTTGTCTCAAATTACTTATTTCCAAGCATTATGGTAAATCTTAAGCCTATAAGAAGTCATGTATCTTGCAGGAATGGAAAGTGAGTCAAATGGAGGGAGGTAAAATATAACTCTACATTCTCATTATGTGTTAATTATCATTATTGTGTTAACTCCACAATCAGTATAGACATAGAGAATGTCAAATGTTAGCAGGAAAGAGACCCTGTGTAGAATGACTGTTATCATTAAGGACGTCACAGTTATGGTTATGCACTATCTTGAGACTGCTCTGGATGTGATGGGTCCTTATATTTGGACTTGAAAATCTAGGACCATCAACTTGGTTCCACATATCAATCGTCCCTGTCTTTAAGTTCCTCTCTACAAGGAACACAGACTAAAGAGGAGACTCCTATATAATTATGTCTCACGTTTTATATTTCTGAAATATATTTCCATATTTAATCACAAAGCAGGTAAATATTGAAAATTATCTTCATAATTTAGCATACTTTTCAATGTACACATATGCAGCATGTAGAAAATGAAAGCTAAATAATATGATGAAAATATTAATAAAAATAATAAGTAATAAAAATAATAAAAATAAAATAAGAGCTAAAACAATAAGTGTGTATGCATTGTGCCTCATGCAGAAACTTCACATTTATTCATAAGTATATCACTCTAGCATTGCTCCATAAGTAAAACATTGAAAGCTCATAAAAAAGAAAATGATAAAAAGTAAAGAGATGCAAATGCCCAAGTAAGACATCTCAATATGACCAGAAAACCAGGTCTAAGCTCTCCACAATAGATGATCCATCACTGGCTATACATTATACATTGGAGGAAATGACTTCTGAAAACACTGGGCTGAAAGTTCATGGGATTTTATAGTGGAATAAGGATGAAGTCAGTCATGGTTTCTCAGCACCATGAATATCCGAGATCTTGATGCAGGATTGGAGAAATGCAGTGTTAGTTCTGAGGTCTTGGTGTCAGCAGTAAGCCTGACGGAGACTAGCAGCCAGGCAGACCTCCAGTGTCACCGATTTCAAAGAGCTTAAACCTTTATGTTGCTGTTAGGGAATCACAATAGAACTTGCTTCTAATATTTATATGGAACTATTTTTAGAATCTGAGAGACCTGAGAAGATATGAAGGAAAATGCTAGAATGAGGGGAATAGACCACATGGACTCAGAAAGAGAATTGAAAACTTCCAAGTATGCCTACCATCCTATTTTGAAATTTTAAGATAATAAGGAAGAAATACTTAGCATTATTCAAAACCACTGGACACAATAAATAGTGAGTTCTTCAGGAAGAATAAATTCTTGCCATATTCAGGTTATTTCAATGTTAAAATGTACCCTTAGTAAACATAACTACAAACACTAAGTGGGGCACACCATGGTACAAGCTTATGTGATTTGATACTGTGGAGTATATTCAAAAGAAGTTTTCAGTTTTCTGTTTGACTTGGGTTTAATAAGATCTATATGGTTCAAATAGAGATAATGTGGAATTTCTACAGAATTTCAAAATATTAAAAGATGAAATGTTAAACCAAAATAATCACTACAAGTTACAATTTAAAATGTCCTCAACATAAAATTGACAATTTTAAAGAATTTTCTGACACTTTATGCTAAGAATTTATATACATATATCAATCATATACTCATTGATAGTTTAGTTAACATATACTTTATTATATAGCCTATGTTATTATATGTGGCAAATGTATCATCACATAGCACGAAGCTGGCCAATTCACTTAACTATATATTCTGGACATATTTTAGTCATTGAAAAGTAGGGATAAACATTTCTCTAATTTTTAGTGATTAAAAGTAAAAATGTACACGTTTGCATTTATATAAAAGCAACAAGATATTTCCTATAATAACTTAATTCTAAACCAGTGGTTCTCAAACTGTGGGTCACAATCCCTTCAGGGGTCACACATCAGATATCCTGTATATCAGATATTTATACTACAATTCATAGCACTATCAAAATTAAAATTTTAAAATAGCCAAAAAATTATTTTATGGTAGGGCTTTAGTACAACATGAGGAACTGTATTAAACAGTCACAACACTAGAAGGTTGATAACCAGTGCTCTAAGAGTAAAACTATAGCAAAGAAGTATATTTATAATTTTTAATGAAAAGTTGATCCTAAAAATGTTTCTACTAGCATACCAATGTCCTCAAATTGCTAGTGCATCACCGATACTTGATCACATTAGTCTTCATATTTGTTACTAGTTCTGATGGTAAATTAAATATCACACCTCGTGTTTTTCTTGATTACATCAAAAGAAAGATATGCCATATGTTTATTTATGCATTTGACTTTATTCTCCTACAGAGTGTGTTTGTATATCCTTGTCTGTATTTATATTAAATACAGTGACTTGTGGGAACTCTACAAATAATCATAAATATAGATGCTAATATTTGTATGTGTGTTGACCTGCCTGTCTATCTATATCATGTGAAATTAATGCCCTTTCTTCTTTATGATCTTCAGCGTACATTTGGATGGTGAGAATTTCAAAAAACTAGATGACAAATAAGAACCCTGAGATGCAGAGATTCAAACTGAGTTGTTCATGGTCACAACGATGGATTCTGGTGACTTCCATAAGTTTCAATTCCTCTAGCTATAGTGCAAACAAACCATAGCAGCAAACGTGACTTGTCATATTTTGACAGGTTTTATCTTAGTGTTCTTGAATACATCACATGAATATAAATGCACACATGCCACAAGTACATATACAATTTTAAAATGCTCTTGCCACTATACATAAAATACTAGTTTCTACCAACCATTTCAGCTCAAATGATGCGAAATTGTGCTGAAAATCAACATTAATTGAAACCTGATACCGTGTGTTAGAGCTCTAGGTCATAAGCAAGCTCTTCAGACCTGGCACAATAGAAAAAGCTTCCCCCTCACTCCATTGTGGTTGCATACTCTAGAGAGTAAGGTGCTAAGATGTATGTCAGTTGTGTTAGCAGATTCAGCTTTATGCAATCAGTCATTGACACTGAACACAGCCCAAATCTCAGGGTTAAAATCCCCAATGTTTATACCACTTCAAATCTAGTACCTATCTATCTACAATTTTCCCTCACAAGTAAACAATGATAAGCCACACAGCATCTGGCTACTGGACACATGATAATTAACTATAAGTTGTGTTTGCAATACAAGCCTATTATTTAAAGCAATTTTTAGAGGGAAAATCTACTGATTTTTCCATTTAAGAGACAAAATCATTTATAGCAAATGCTAAATGTTTTATATACTTTCCTTTGCAAGAAAACTGAACTGAACTTACTACAAATGTGAAACATTGAATGGCCCTCCAGGACAATCCCACCAGTTAAAACCACTCAGACAGATGGGCTTGTAAAAGTCAACCTAACAGAAAGTGATGTGAAAATAAAACTATGTATGCATATTAAGTAAAAACTCAATAGAACTAAAGAATTTTCTCTCATTTATATCTACTATGATATCATCCATTGTCAATAATTAAGCATTATTTCAATTTAGATGGCTGCATAAAGCCTGGAGATAGTGCACCAAACAATATCTTTTATGTACATTTTCTTTGAGGTATAAATATTTTCAAAAATAGCACTTAAATAATATTATTTTGCTGAACAACCTCTAGAAATTTAGTCCTAATACACTTTATAGAACTAACTTTTCTCATGTATCCTCTCTCTCTCTGTCTGTCTCTCTCTCTGTCTGTCTCTGTCTGTCTCTGTCTCTGTCTCTATCTCTCTCTGTCTCTCTGTCTCTCTGTCTCTCTCTGTCTCTCTGTCTCTGTCTCTCTCTCTCTCTCTCTCTCTCTCTCTTTGGTTTATCGAGACAGGGTTTCTCTGTGTAGCCCTGGCTGTCCTGGAACTCACTTTGTAGACCAGGCTGGCCTCAAACTCAGAAATCTGCCTGCCTCTGCCTCCCAAGTGCTGGGATTAAAGGCGTGCACCACCACCACCACCCGACTCCTCATGTCCTCATGTATCATCACAAATAGCTTCTAGAAAAACATAGAAGATCAATCAACATAAGCATTATACATCTATTGCTATTAGTATAGTGAAAATATGCTTATTTGACTCTAGTTATTATGGTTGCTAGAACCACAGACTTTGGTCTTCTCTAAAGATCCCTTCATTGATCTTTCAGGCACAGAAGGCGTTCAGGAAGTCAGCTAGATCACATTTTCCAGTTCTATGTCAAGATAAAGTTCTAGTTCATGTTGCCACAAAAAGGCACTCTAAAAAAGGGCCCAAACGTAAAGTAACATGTGTCACCAGGCTAGTAATGAAAAAAGAAAGTATGTCCAATGCATGCCAAGTGTAAGACCCTCATTTGGACTCTGAAAAATCAAGAGATAAATAAGTCGAAATACACAGCTTGTTCTCTCATTGGTTCAATTTCTCGAACAATGGCAGACAAATGTGATGGTTGGCAAAACACTGGATCTCTGACCTAACGGAGAACGAGGAAGCAGAGAGTGGCGCATCGATGATTTACCAGGCTCGTGGAATAAAAGCCTTGCTAGCCAAGACCTGAAGCATAGCGGGTACTCAGTGCTCCTCGACTGGAAAAGTGAGAGATGGTTGAACTCCACCTCATCCAAAGGAAACAAGAACTGGTGGGTTTTGAAAGATAGAATAAGATGTCTCATACACATGACTAAGCAGCTGAACTAAGACATACAGGCATGCGTGTGTGTTTCCCTCAAAAGTGTTCACAAATAACTTACAAGTAGAGGCTGAAAGAAGAAAAAGATGAACCGTTAAAATCGACACACTGAGAAATTCCAAGTTTAATATGTAAGCAGAAGAGATGGTGCACTGGCACCAATTCTCAATAAACACTTGTCGAACAAATCAACTGGATGACTTTTCTCACAACAGAGACATTAATGATGTAGGGTAAAGACAATGGTAAGTAAGTCAGTGCCCAGTCACAATTGCTAGTACTATACAGAGCTAACACCAGTATACAATTTCTTTGTTCATAATACAGCAAACAGACACACTTTCCCAAGCATCATGGGACAGCAATAATGTTAAAGTGTACCAGCCATGATGCATTAAGGATGTTTATCCCTCTTTCTTAAAAGGTGATACACAGCTATGGTATTTAGAACATCTTTAAAGTTCAAAGGGTCACTAGAAATATAATGTACACACATTTTACATTTCCATAATATTAACACAGCTTTTGGTCATATAGCAAAATCAATTTACAGATGAGATAAGTGATAAGTTTGCAAACAAATGAGTTACTTCCTAATTTCTCATGACTTGGTCATACTTGGACTCTTAACACATCTAAGAGAAGGGATCTCCAAAATTCTTCCCCTGCTGTACCCTCATAGGAGAAATTCAAAAGTACTCATTCTTTATGATAACAATATTAAACAATCAACTTTCTACTTTCCACGTGAAGATCCTTGCTGACTAATTTTCTACACATTTTCAAGCACAGAGAAACAATTTCTAAAATAGTGGGTGTATCTGGGTCTTGGTTACTGTTCTACTGTTGTTAGGAAAGACCATACATAAGAATATTTGCAAAATAAAGCATTTAATTGGGAGACAGTTTACAACCTTTAATTGTTAGTCCATGAATATCATGGCAGGTGCCATGGTGGCCAGCAGGTGGGTAGGTATGGGCTGGAACAGTAGCTGAGAGTTTGCAACTGATCCAAAAGTTTCAGCCAGAGAGAATGAGAGTTAGAGAGATTTAGAGGGGAACAGATATATAGACAGGGAGAGGAAGGGACAAAGACAGAGAGAGACAGAGACAACAGACGAGCACATACACACATAGAAAGAGAGAAAGACAGAGACAGAGAGATAGAAATAGAGAGAGAGAGAGATGAGAGAGAGACGAGCATGGGCTTTTATAACCTCAGAGCCCCCCCTCACTGATACATCTTTCCCATCAATGCCTACTACAACAAGGCTAGGTCTCCCAATCCTTCCCAAACAGTTCCACTAACTGTGGACCAAGCTTTCAAATATATGAACCTATGGGGGCCTTTTGCATTCAAATCACCACAGTCAGAAAGCCAGTTCATTGAGGAAAGGATGGGATGGGACTGGACAGGATAACACAGGCTAGTAAAGGGCAGAATCAGAGAGGTACAGGAGTGCATGGCACAGCGTTACAGAGCATGATATGCCATGGCAGGCTAAAGCTAGGATAAAATGGAGTAATTAGCATGGACAGTTTATAATGACCATTTGCATGTAAACATGAAATAGTCATAATTTATAAGTACTGTAATTACTTTTTCAAAAAATGTAGTCTGTGGGCTACAGTGTGAGAAACACATGTAGGAGAACGTGTTATGTTTCTGAATTCAGATTGGATCAGTTTCCAAGCTCAACCTGGCTTTGTGTATTTTGGCAAACTAACCTCCCAGAATCTTCAATATGCTCCACCTTAGAAAACTCATAAATTTTGGATTTTTAAATTAACTAATGTGTGAAAGATTAGGAGTTTATATGACTTTTTGACACCCACGCAACATTAAAAAGTAATTAATACTATTTTTTATAATTGTTGCTCCTCAGTAAATATTAACTATATTTAACTGATATGAATTGGGTTTTCATACTTTATTTAAATGCTGAAAAGATAAAGACGAACCCAGCCTCTCAAGAAGATTTCATACCATGCATCAGCCATCTAACTCTACTGGAAGTGTATCTAAACAGCATAGGAAATGCATGATTCGCGTCAAAGAAATGTGTAGTCTCATTCTCTACCAAGTCCAAACCTTACGCTTTGCATTCATTTCTGACTGACTTGCAACAACATGGGGATGTTATATCAAAGTCTTGTAATTTATATTCCTCTCTGTTTTCATAGCCAACATTACAGGCTAAAGACAACTCTAAAATTCATATCCACACACATTGCCAAACATTCCCTAGCCGTCTGCAATAAAGGGCATTAAAAAAAAAAAAAAGCCCCAGTATCTGATGGAAAGTAAAGTTATTACAAAACGAATGGATGTATGGTAACACATTTATAATTAACAAGACATTAAAAACCTTATTCTTGAGACTTCATGCTGAACAATAAAGAAGAATGCATGGAAGGAAATTCTTAATCATCTATTCATTAATTTTTTTCTAGACAGTGCAAAGTCTTTCGGGAATTCGTGCTTCTCAGCAGGCAATGTTCTAGCACTAGGTCCAAAACAATGTCTCTACCTCCCTGACACTCATGAGCTAACAGGGGGAGAATCTGTGAGTAACTAAACAAATATATACCTTAAAGGCTTCTAAGAAGGGTTATGAAGAAAGCAGAAGAAACTAAGCAGGAATGTGGATGGGCAAAATTTGGTATTTTATACAAGGTATCATGAAGACCTTACAAATATGGACATCATTGCATATATATCTAAAGACAGGTGGCCCAAAGCCACAGAAACACCCGGAGGGTTAAGCCCCGAAGCACTGGGAGCCCAGGGAAGCCCAGGTCTCTATGCTTGCCATGACAACGGTATGAGCTATGAACCAGAGTTCAGGCACGCAGAGAATCTGGTTGGCTCTGGGAGCTATCTCTGCCTTTGCTCTGAGAGAGATTAGTAAGCCCCAGAGCAATGGCTCTCAACCTTCCTAATGTTGTGACACTTTTGCCATCTTCCTTATGTTGTGGTGACCCCAACCACAAAATTATTTTCATTGCTACTTCATGATGGTAATTTTGTTACTGTTATAAGTCATGTAAATATCTACATTTTCTGAAGGTGTCAGGTGACCCTTGTGAAAGGGTCATTCAGATCCAAAAGGGCTGTGACACACAGGTGGAAAACAGTGTCCTAAGGGTTCTGAGTAGAGGATAGACATGGTGTGGCTTCTCAGTGCTCACTCCACCGACCCAGTTTGGAATGAATCTGGTCATCAGTTACCCAAAGTTCCTATCAACACTTGCATTTTTTTTTCTATTATTCCACAAATATGAAGGACTACCAACTTTTAATTTGTATCTGCATGATTATAAGTGCTTGAAATGTCTTTTCAAACACTGTTATTCTTTGACCTTTCTGTTTTTAGAAGTTCGTTTTTAAATTGTTTGTTGTTGTTTCTGCTGTTTTGTTTTACTATTGTATAATGAATGAGTCTTGTATATTTGAGATATTAACCCCTTATCGACCAGCATACATTCACCCTGTTGTTTACTCTGATGTACAGAGGTGTCTCAGGTCATTGGACAGTGTTTTTGGGAAGGGAAACTACTGTCACAGTCACATGTTTTGCTTCCCTTAAAACTTATCAAAAGACTCACAAAATCCACTTGAGAGTATTTAGCTAAAGGAATTGAGAATCCAAATGTACACTGACATGTGAGCAGATTTGAAATGTGGTTTCTACATGCAAAGTAATTAACTCAGCTTATAGGAAATCCTGCCACAGGCAACAAACAGCATGGATAAAACTACAATTCATGAAGTAAAGTTAAAAGTCACAGAAAGACAAATACTGTAAGTTTTTATTTACAAGGTTCATCTTAATTAGTCAAAGACAAAAGCAAGAATCAAAATAGTCACATCTTTTTTTATATAGAAGAGGATAAAAGATGGGAAATTGGCAATAAAATTCAGCCATAAAAAATGAACCATTTCCAAAGAACCTTTATTCTATACTCTATCCATTTTACACACTTATAACACATGAAGGAAATGAGGAAGGGAGAGAAAGAGAGAAGGGAGAGAGAGAGAGAGAGAGAGAGAGAGAGAGAGAGAGAGAGAGANGAGAGAAAGAGAGAAGGGAGAGAGAGAGAGAGAGAGAGAGAGAGAGAGAGAGAGAGAGAGAGAGAGAGAGAGACAGAGAGAGACAGAGAGAGACAGAGAGAGACAGAGACAGAGAGAGACAGAGAGACAGAGAGACAGAGAGACAGAGGGAGAGAAAGAGGGAGGGAAGAAGAGCAAGAGGGAGGGAGAAAAGGCAAGAAAGAGTAAGGAAGGAAGGGAGAGATGGCAGGAGGGAGGGAGGGAAGCAGGAGGGGGGAAGAAAGGGGAAGGCTGGATCAGAGAGAAAGTTTAGAAAAATGAGATAAACTAGAGTCTAGCAGCAATCCAGAATTGTCAATCCACATGGTGCTAGCTAAGTTTGAGCACACAGGACTTGGTGATGGGTTAATTGTGGAGTGGAAGAAGAATACAGAATCAGGGGAGGCAGTCCACACTAGTAGATTTTTAAAAAGTGAAATTCCAAAAAGATTGAAAGAGCTGCTTAGTAGGTAATAAAGCAAATAAATAAAGCAAGCAAGGAGACTTAACATGCAAACATTCATATATAAAGAACATAAAGTACATACTGTTCCATTATGACTTAGTGTTCCATGGTAAGGCTCAACGAGGAGCTTCTGTGAATAAGATGGGATTCTAGGCATGAGTAAGGTCCCATGTACTTTAAAGATTTAATTTGCACAATGAATTCTGAAATAGGAAGAACTGAGCCTTCAATTTGAAATAATAAGTCAGTCATTAAAGGCATAGCATATTAGGATGTTGTCCTGCCTTCAACAATTGGTTGTTACTCTCCAGCCAGCTAATGTCAGCCAGGAATGAAGGTAATTGTATGAAAGATCAAAGAGTTGAACTCCTACAGAGAAGCAGGTGCCTGTGCTGCCAATATTTCATCACTGAGAGGCACTTTCCTTCTTTTCCTAATATGAAAGCTATAAAAGGGAAGGGAAACAGCCCTGAAAGTGCTATTGTTAAGACCAAAAACTAATTAGTCATTGCTTCCCAAAGTGTTATGTGAAATGGCTCCAGAAATAATGGTCTGCTTGCTCAGATTTTATAGGTTTTTCTGAGTCTAGTGTTCTCTGGAATTTCCTGTTTCCCTTGGTAGGGAAGATTGAGTAAACTTTACAAGTCATCTTGAATAACACAAACTTTTCAATAGAAGCAATCATTTGTGGATTCATAAAGTATACAACTAGATGGGAAGAAGGATGAGAAGATAAACAAACTGAATTTCAAGACTGTGTATGCAAAGGCTACTAAACTTTGTTATTTTGTGCCTGAAGTGGTAATTTTCTACTTGGAAGATGATTATGAAAATATCACATTTCTTTTAGTGTATTCCTATAGGATGAATGAACATGCAGATTATGGTCTAATTCAATATACCTAAGGATCATAAATACTTTATGACCAAATCAAGCATAAATTATATAGATACACAAACATAGGGGGTGACAACATTGTAATTGAGTGTACGATATTCAGGTTCTCTGCTTCTTTTTTGCTTGCTTG
This sequence comes from Mus pahari, assembly GCF_900095145.1. Classification (NCBI taxonomy): domain Eukaryota; kingdom Metazoa; phylum Chordata; class Mammalia; order Rodentia; family Muridae; genus Mus; species Mus pahari. Next base: position 32,984,948 of record NC_034596.1, read on the forward strand.
TTTTTTCGAAGCAGGGTTTCTCTGGGTAGCCCTGGCTGTTCTGGAACTCACTTTGTAGACCAGGCTGGCCTCAAACTCAGAAATCTGCCTGCCTCTGCCTCCCAAGTGCTGGGATTAAAGGCATGCACCACCACTGCCCAGTTTCTGCTTCTTGTTAATATTTAAAAGTTGGACCAATATATGTGTAATTTCCACTACTTATGAAGAAATTCGCTTGTCAAACACTGACCTTCAGAGGAAAAAGAACGGCAAATGAGCTCTGCATAATAGTTAACGTCAGAAATCCCCATGAAGAAAAGGTACACAACACCTTCTATTCTGAAACTCTTGAGGCATGCCAATCATTTCTCCAGAATTATCACACTTGATTTAGTTATGTGTGGCTTATAATTAGACCTGCTTTATTCAAAAGGAACATGAGATCAAAACTGAATAGAAATAATGAGTCTGCATTTCCGCAACTGTCTCTCCACACACCACTGTGCTAGTACATGGATGAGTCTTCACTGACATCAACTACTCCATTGTGGAAACAGGGAAACACTTTTTTTTTTTCTGTTGTTGGCCCCTACTCAATTTTAAAACACATGCAAGCTCTACAGAAGTGTATGTCTGAATCCATCACATGGGATATAATTAGTCTAATTTAAACCTGAACTGTTTTAAGGCATATGACAATCTCATCTATACACAAGATACAACAAAGATAGTGTTTAAAAGACTTGTGGTCTATTCCAGAAAGAAACAAACCTTGACGGAGCTTGCCAGGGAGCAACTTCCTTTCAGTGTTTTCTACAAATGTGATGCGCAGTGAACTTTTTCAATGTTACCTGTTCAGAAACACAGCCACACGGTACTTTCTACTTTCTGCCAAGCACTGATAATTTAGCATTAACTGGAAAAAGGAGGTCCTCCTCTGTAGCCATGTGTCAACTACATGCCAAAATGTGCCATGCAGATATTTTGACAACCCCAAATTCAATTGATAACCTTCATCAAAGGATAAGAGGAAGCTGGCCTTCCCTAACACTTCACCTGGCCTCTGAATGCAGAAAGAGTTAAGCCACCTTCAGCTCTGAAGATTTCTTGTTTTCTCAGTTATACAAATACTTGCTGAATAATCTTAGCACTTGCCCAGCTTTCAAACTAGAGCTATTGTAATGCCTCTCCCATGCCCTGGCATGTCACAAAACTATTTCTCTGCTTGAATAGAATCTGCAGTATATTTATCTACACACTCCTGCAGTCAGTCTACAAACTCCTGCCCAAGTAATTCTAGTGAAGTGCAAGGCTCAGCTTTATGAGGCTATCTTATGACAAGAAAAGAGCTGCTACAGTTGGAGATAAAATTCCTCATAAAAATATTCTCAGGAACTTCCTTAGACAAAGCAGAAAAACTCTTGCTACAAAACGAATACTAAAAAAGCCATTTGAACCCAAGACAAAAAAAAAAAAAAAATCAAACATTCTGAATTATAAAATCCATCAGATGTCTGCCATTGCTTCAATTCATTCTCAAAGGCGCAGTGAGCAGAAAGCCTCTCATAAGATATTTTTGATGACTTATTACAAAAATAGCAAAATCATGTAAGTAGGAAGGAAAAATAAAACTGCCACGTGATTCCCACTTCTGAGGGCACTGTCATTAGAAGGGAGAGAAGAAAGGAATTCTGAAATGCAAAACTTCCACATCAACAAGATGTAGGAACCTAAAACCTCTCACTTTCATGTCAGCCTTTGAATTTCTCTACATTTTTTCTCTTACAAATACTTCGTAAGATGAAAAGATTATAACTTTTGTGGTTTTAAGATATGACTACAATAATAAAATACAAAACTGAGAAGTTCATATTTCCCAAAAACGTTTAAAAATATTTTGTAACAAAAATTACTATTTTTTTTAAATGCAAAGGAAGGGAAAATCAACTATGTTTCAGAACATTTTTCCAGTCAATGTGATGAGATATTTCTAGCTACTCCATTTAATTATCATGCCAACCTGGTGAAAAAGTATAATTATTCTCATTACATAAATGAAGAAAGTGGGACCTAAAGAATTTAAATAAATTGCCCAATGCCCATATTAAGAAAGAAGCTGATTGCTCTTTGAATCCAAATTCAATGATCTTCAGGTTCTACTAACTTGACCACAGAGAAGAAATTTTACAGAATAAGAAAGAAAAAAATGATCACTAAGAAAATATCATAAACATTTGGGAACTGGCTGACTTGACTGAGAACCAAAGGTTTTACTATTAGATTAAAAAATCTAAAGCATGGAATAATTCCACATTAAGGAAACACAAACGCATATTGCCATCACCATAAAGTGTATACAAAGCCGGCACATGATACTGATAGGCTATGAAAGGCTCTATCAAAACATCTTCATATCTCAGATATGAAGTTTTCTTATTCTGTTCAGGGATGTGTTTATAAAAGAGCTGTGCTCTGGTCTAAACTCCTTTCCCTCCTTGTATGTGTTGACAGTTCTTCCTGGCCAGTGTGTGGCCTTGTCTCACTCACTTTGGATCTGGCCTGTGACATCCTTAAGCTTACATGAATGGTATAAGTGGGACTTTCCTTTTTGAGTTAAATGACTAAATACATTGAGCCTTCTAGAACCTCTGCCTTCACTCCCGTGGAACTCATCCTCTTTGTAGCAAGAGTGATGAAGGGTAAAGAGTAGGGGGAGGGCTTTGGAGAACTGGGAGCCACCATGTACCTTCCACCAGCTTTGATTCAGGGCCACAGGGGAAAAATCATACTGCCATGCCAAAATGCAGAACCACAGAACCATGAACAAATAATTGCCTTTTTAAAAACATTACAGTTTGGGGCCAAATTTAACAAAAGGAAAGACTGGCCCAGTCATTTAAGGTACCACTTTAAGAAACTTACAATATTTTAAGAAAAAAGTCCTTTTTTTCATATGATATCCAGTACCCAGAGTCTAAACGTTCTCAATGTTGTCCAAGAAATGACATAATCAGGACCCCGCCACACGCATGCATACCAAAAAAAAAAAAAAAAAAAAAAAAAAAAAATAAATAGCTATCGTATAAAAAAAATGTGACACAAATATAATTCCAGAAGAAAATGAAAACCAGGACTCACTGAAATTTGACTATGCAAAAGGATACTGAGATATTAAAATTTAAATATCAATTAAAATATTCTGTGTAAAAGTGAGGGGATGATTATGACGTAAATGAAGTCCTCAGTACTGGAATTTGCAAAAAATCAGATGCTGAGCAAGTAGAAATATTTCCTTGGACTTCTTGGCTAGTCCAGGTTATTTAGTGAGTTCTAGGCCAGTGAAAGATCCTGTCCCCAAAAGAAAGGAAGACAGGGAAGGATACAGAGTGTGTAGGGTAGGTAGGGTAGGGTAGGGTAGGGTAGGGTAGGGTAGGGTGGGGTAGGGAGGGGTAGGGTGAGGTAAGGGAGGGTAGGGTAAGGGAGGGTAGGGTAGGGAGGGGTGGGGTAGGGTGGGGTAGGGATGGGGTAGGGTAGGGAGGGGTAGGGTAGGGTAGGGTAGGTTAGGGTGTTCTAGGGTAGGATAGGGTAAGGAAGAAGTGAGGACAAGAGAGGAAAGGAAAGGAACAGTGCCTGAGAAATCATACCCAAGAACCCTGTCTTCTAAATACATATGTACATATTTTTATCTGTATATACATGAATACACATGCATACACATACTCAGTATATTTTACATTAAAAGAAAATGTACCTGTTCTACGTGTACTGAATTGTTCCAGGTAACTAGACTATAAAAAGCAAAATCTCAGCCACCATAACTAGCTGATGTAACGTGGCTTCTGCTAGACATTGCTCTCCATAGCTTTTAGTTCCACACACCTATTTCCACATGACATTTACAGGCCATGTCCAAGGGCTAACCTCAAAACTCCATCCTCAAGCTCAGGCCTGAGGAGAAACAGGGAAATTATAATCACAAATTTAAGATAGGAAATGAGTTTAGAGAGGAGAAAATTAACTTTCGTGCTACTCCATTCTAAGGTTTGTGTGTGTGTATATGCATGTGTGCATATGTGTGTGCATGTGTGCATATGTGTGTGCATATGCATGCATGTGTACTTGTGTATGTATGTGTGAATGTGTGTATGTATGTGTGCATATGCATGTGTGTGTACTTGTGTGTATGTGTGTGCATGTGTGTATGTGTGTGCATGCGTGTGTGTGTATGTGTGTGCATGCGTGTGTGTGTATGTGTGTGCATGCGTGTGTGTGTATGCATGCATGTGTCTGCATGTGCATGTGTGTATGCATGTGTATCTGAGTGTGCATGTGTGTGCGTGTGCACACATGTGTACGTGTGTTTATGTTTACATGCATGAGTGTGCGTGTGTGTGCATGTGTATATGTGTGTGTGTGTGTGTGTTTCCTTTTCTTCCTTTCTTTTAAAGCTAATGGCAGCTTGGACTGTGGCCCACTGCTACTTCTTTCTCTCCTCAAGTCCAAACCCTACTGGGCTCCCTTCCTTTCCCATGACCTCTTGCCAGACTTCTGCTTTCTTTCCCCACAGGCCTGACTTCTTGCTCCTTTGAAGACTCTGTTCTATGAAATCAATGTCTCACTCTTGCCTGCAGAGCACTCTTTGGAGATCACCATTAGAAGCCCACTGATGGAAACTGGGCAGAGCAAAGAAATTGTATTTTTTCTGATGTGTATTCTTATTGACTTATATGTATAGTTTGCATACTCCTTGTCTATCCAGTCAATCTCACTGGCCAGCACTGTCTCCTGTCGCTACAGATTTGCTAGCTGATATTTATGTGCCAATGGCTCCTTTTTTTTCTAGTCTTTTCTCCACAAAGATCACAAGCCATATTTCCTTTCCTCAAGTAGTACAGGATTAGAAAAAACAAAAAAACAAAAAGCAAGCAAGCAAACAAACAAACAAAATACTCTGAGCAAGATAGAAAAGCTAGAAGACTACAAAGAGTTCACAGTCTTTCATTACGATTATCAGAGAGGAGAAGGAATGGGGTTAACGCATGTGAAGGGAGAAAAAAACTAAATGAAGCATTAACTCCCAGATGTGAGAATGTGGGAAAGTGAGCAGAGTAAGAAAAAAAAAATGATGTCTACATTTAGATACAGTGAGAAGACACACGGACATCAGTAGCCACTGAAAATAGAGACAAACAGATAAAGGCATGCTGTCAGTCACAGGAAACAGGTAAAGCAATGATATAGAGCTAGATCAGGAGCCACAACCAGCAGAATCGCCCACGAGGCTCCTGGCTCACCAAGACTCAATCTCCAAAACAACAGCAGCCAGTCTTCCAGGATTTAGTGCTGTCCTCACAGAAGGCTGTTTTCACTCAGGCTCCTCATTAATCTTGTGCCTTCACCCTGCATCTAATCACATGGCAAGCTGGGGTTAAGAATCTGTTTTGGGGGGAGCTAACTGCTTACTTGTGAGGTAAGCATTCTCACCCATGAAGCCGAACTATCAAGAGCATGAGGAAGAAATCACTTAGGAAATTACACCCCGAGTTTCACTCTACAGATGTGTCAATAGGTCTGCTGGCTTTGAAGTCACTTCATTGCAGAAAGAGCCCCTGCATATTTCGAGACCTAAAAATTATTCCATCACTCTCTCGCTTTCTATATCTCCTCTGTCTCTCTTTCTGTTTTGCCTTCTCAGTCTCTCAGTTTCCCCATCTCTCTGTTTCTCTGTCAATCTCCTTTTCTCCTTCTTCCTCTCACTTTCTCTCCTGGGACTGCTGCTCTGGCTCTCTGCTAACAAGGAAAAATGAGGTTTTTTTCTTTCATATTTCTTTGTCTGTGAAAGAAATATTATAATTTCACATTTTAATGCACATTTTAAAGATTAAATGATTAGGAAGAAATTGTTTTGAAATTTACATGTTTCTCAAGTAACAAGCTTCAAATGAAAATGTTTAGTAAAATTATTCTAAAAATGAACTGTGATCATTAGCATGATCTGAGAACATTAACTCATCAGTTAGCTGAAGCACCTTAGCTGCACAAATTTCATTCTGAATGCAGTTGTTGGGGAAGGGCATGTGGAAACTGAGGGCAGAGAGGAATTTGGAACAGAAAGAGCGGGCCAACCATAGCCTAGGTCTAGACGATATGTTGCACATGTATCTACATCCTCGTTGTCAATCTCTCTTTTTGCTAGCTATGAGCTCTGACTAGAATGATCTTCCTATGGCAGCCATCTTGGCCTACTCAACCGGAAGCAGTGTTCCAGCACACTTCTTTGCTCCATCCCATGTGTCTATCTTCTGAGCACTCATGCTGGCTGACATGTTCTTCTTTATATCACTCATCCTGTATTTAACCTCTCTCCATCTAATGCCTGAGATCTAAGCCAGCAGGCTTTGATCTTCCTTCTCACCCATGGGTCTCCATGTTCATGTGAAAAATTTCAGAGGATGGGTATTTAATGACAATTTGTGGGGTCAGTGGAAACATTTCTAAAAAAGTAAATTGGTGAACACTTTGAGAAGTGCTCACTTATCCTGGGGCATGGATTTTATGAGTTATTAGTATGACCAGTCTTTATCAAGGAGAAACTGAAACAATACATACAAGGCTATAACTCAAACCACAAACAGAGCAGGTACTATTACGTCAGGGCCTATACATCAAACCCCAAATGTTTTACACACACTTTTACTCTTAAAGATAAGGTGAGCCCATGAAACTCTGATAACATTAGCTCTAGCAATCACAAAGGGTAACCAAAGAGAAGTCTGTGATTTCTGTAATCACAGCAACTACATGAAGTATACCTAGTCCTGGCCCCGAAACTCAGACTCCACATCAATAGTCTAGAAAAACAGATATATCATTTCGGGTAATCAGATCCTGTGTGAGTCTCAAGCACAGGAAAATGCATTTAGGAAGAGAATATCTGTTCATGCTTGGTCTTCGAAACAACTGCAGCCACTTAGCTAATCTCAGTGGCTTATGAGTTTTCTTTATTTAAAGCCTTTTCTTTGTCCCAAGAATTCTGTACAACAGCAGAAAGTTTCATTCTTTACAGAATAGTCTATTGTCACAGTGCCTTATGATTCCTCCAAGAATGTAATGTGCAGGTACCAAGATTCATCAGCAATCATCATCTATATCCTTCCCCAGCACAGGAAACAGGTCTCAGGAACCGTTTACCGCGGTGGTGTATGCTTGTAATTTGAAATGAACACACCCACTAGCATATCCTTTAAAGCTACTTGCACAAAGAAATCAGAACACTTTGGTAAAAATGGAAATATTTTAGGAGATATCAGCAAAATAACAGGTTTATTTTTTTAAAAATGGGTCATATCATTCTGGTCGACTGTTTCCTTTGGTTCCCAACCTTCTTCAATGGTCTGAAAGGCTCATTCCAATAAGAGTGTAATTTACCATCTACCTCTCTAACTAAAAGCTTACAAAAGTAACAGGAGCAATATACAATGCATAGAATATAGTGTTTTTTTTTCTGTACTTTGGAGATTCTTAATGCTGTCAGTGCTCAAAGTGAGAAACACTAACCCACTTGGAGACATCCACTCAGAGTTGACCTGACACAAACCTCAAATGTCAACCTTAAGGTGGCCTTCACTGGGCACAATGAGTCCTTACTATCCTCTTTGAGACTCAGTTTCTTTATGAATAATAAATAACAAGGGTGCTTTTGAATGAGACATGTCTTGTATCAGTGATCAGTATATTCACCACCATCACTATTACACAAGGAAGTTACACGGCATTAGACTTTCTACCACTCATGATCATGCAAAATTTTGTGACTGAGTTACTATTCATGATCACTTCACGTTTTAATTCTGGAATAGCGTGAACTATTTACGTGACTTGTCGATTTCCAGTGTGAGCTTGCCAGCCTCCGTTGATCGGCTGTAGTTGGCACACTCAGTTGATAGGGCTGCAGTTGCCATGTGCAGTTGAGAGGATGTAGTTGCCATCCTTGGTTGCTTAGTGCATGTTTTCTCTGTTAACTCTAATGCCCAATGATCATTACACATAATTCTTCTTGCTTTAAGAAGATTCAACATATGAAAACATTGAGATATTTCCACTTTTAGAGGAAGGTACTGCTTAGCAATTGTACCCCTCTTTTCTCCTGCAGCTCCCTAAATCTCTCAGGCCCTAACCTCCAGGCTGCAGTGCCCTCACATGTTGGCTCTGAAGCAATCAAGGCCAAGAGGACAGCTCCAGTGAAAGACTTTGGGGATTTCACACAGAGCCACACTCACTAACTTTCTTACCTTTGGTTTGTTCCATTCACATTGCAGTGATTAAAAAAAAAGAACAAAAAAGCAGACTCTCCTAAGAGAATGCTGAGTTCAGCTTTTGCTAACGTCCATTTAGTCTTCACGGAAGAGATACATTTTTCTAAGCTACTTTGTTTTCCTCCCCAAGAGATCTGTGCCTACATTTACAAAGTTTTTCTTTATGAAAAATGTTGATGTTTTAATATACAGTTATTTATGATATAACATTAATGTATTCAGTAAAGAGCAGATATTGTACAATAAAAAAGCAAGATGCAAAAATGCATACATCTCATGGGCCATTTCTTTAATTTGTAATTTGTCACAAATAATTTTCATTTCAGGTACATATAAATACTAATGCTATTTTGTAATTTGAAATATATGAAATACATAATGTCATATACAACATTGAAATTGCCTGAGATTAACTGTTTCCTGAACATTAAACTGAATTTTCTATTCAAAATAAAAAAGTGGAGAAGGAAAAAGACATATCAAAGATAGTAAGGCATAGAGTTATTTTCCTCCTTTTTTCTTCTTTTATTGATATCATGTACTATGAAGGTCAATATTGCCACAGCATTATTACTAAATACTTAAAATATTATTTATTACTAAATACTTGATACAACATTTCCTTTAACAGAACAAAAAAATGAACATTTTCTTAGGACAAATACATTTCAATTTTTCCCTTAAATACATTTAAAGCATAAATAAGCCAATCAACCATCTCTCACAAATGTCTGAGCCTTTTATCATCTTTATTCCAGAATTACTGCTGTGGTGTCTTAGTTTTTAAACATTTCTCATTTCCTTGCCATTTCTTCCTCTGGCCTTTTAATGTGTGCTGGAGCTGAAGGCTCCTGTGTGGTCTTAGTGAGAAGGGGTTTCTTAGCCTTTCAGTTATCGCAGCTAGCTGTCTAATATTCAAGGAGAAAGATGAGGAACTGAGGGACGCTCAGCTGAGCTCAAGTCACATGCCACACTGGCAGGGAGGTTGTCACTGGTAACTAACAGTCCAAGTCAGTTATTCCTAACGGCAGGCGGCAAAGTCAGCGGTAGGTGACCAAGGAAAGCACACTCAGAAGCATCTTTGGGGGTTCCTTGTATCACGATGCTATAGCAGGGCTTTTAAAAACTGTTATCTGGGCCTGGAGAGATGGCTCAGCGGTTAAGAGCACTGACTGCTCTTCCAGACGTACCTGAGTTCAATTCCCAGCAACCACATGGTGGCTCACAACCATCTAGAAAGGAATCCACCCCCCCCTTCTGGTATATATATATATATATATATATATATATATATATATATATATATATA
>NC_034596.1:32994631-33046321 GCF_900095145.1 Mus pahari
TATATATATATATATATATATATATATATATATATATATATATATATGTTTTTTTCTCTCTCTTTTAACCTATAGGTCCTTTTCGTATACATTATGGCTTCCAGTTTAGGGTTTTTAGGAGGTTCCTGTGTGTGCTAATCAATGGTTCTCTGTGGCTGTGTGTGTTCCTTGTGCCTTCTCCTGAGCTCTTTTCCTTCTGTTGGTTGGTTTGTTTTAATCCTATTCCAATGTGTTGTTTTCATTGTATCTTACTATATTATAACTTATTATCCCTCGGGAGCCTGCTTGCTTTCTAATGAGAAGGGGGTTAGGGGGAGTAGTTCCAGATAGGAGGGGAGATTGCGAGGAAATGGGAGGAATATCAGGGTATATTATGTTAGGAAAAAAGTTATTTTCAATAAAAGAAAGAATTAACCCCCAAATAAAATTTACCCTATATATTTTCATTAATCAAATCAGATGCTTCTTTAAAAGCAGTGAATGGTATATGCTGTAAGAAAGAAAAGAAAAATACCCTGTACTTCATATTTGCTACTGTCCCAACTTGGAGCAAAGGTGTTCCAGGTGGGTTTTGTTGTTCTTGGTTGGTGTCCAGAGGCAGTGTGCAATCATCTTGCCTTTCCTGAACCAAGTCTGCTGTGTAGATACACAGTGCAGCCTGGCTAAACGCTGCAAGAAACACCCAGGATTCACTGTGCATTAAGTTATGAATACACATTTAGTTGTTGATTCAGAAACATTTACTATTGCCAAATTTTTCATTCAACTACATGCAACCCCTATGAGGTCACAATCTAAATTTTAAGGAAGTAGGATATCAGATTCCTGTAAGAGTAACTGGCAGAAATACATGATTTTAAATCACAGAGAACAAAGCCAGCCACCACAGAGGGAGCAATCAGCTTCACTTCTAACACAGCAGGATGCAACACCTTCCCTTCCAGAAACCCTTGCCTCTGTCACTGCTGTAGCCAACAGATAGTTCATCTGTTCTTCCAACCATCTTATTTAGCAGGTTCTTGGTAAAACTGAGACAGTGAGCACTCTTTGCTCGTTTGAGCTTCGGAATAAAGGATGCATGGGGAAATATATGCACACTGCATATTTTTAAGTAAGTTGTTTGTTTGTTTGTCTGTTTGTTTGTTTTTAGCTAGAGGCCTAATATCAATATGAAGAAAAGAGGTCCCATAAGATGTCTGGACAGCCTGCATTATTCCCTAAAGTAAGGCATCACAGTCTAGACATATCTACTCAGGCTGGATTATTATTAGCATCTCCGAAACACTGAGGGCCGAGCCTGAACTCCAGACTGATCCCTTGATTAGCAGCTAAGCACCCTTCCATTTCTCATGAAATGGTCCCCAAAAGTGTACTTTGTTTCCCAAATACATCCTTGACGGGATTATAATACTCCAATGCCAGTTACTTGTATTTACATGTCTAAAATATCAGATTACCGTCACATTATCTTCACCAAAACTGTGAGTATTTTTGTGGAACTTATATTTATTCCATTTTCCTAAGATAATTTTTTTGCCAAGAATATTCTATGGAAAATTCAGGTGGGAGCCTTGATAAATATCTCTATTTCCAATCTGTTCTATTTTATGAGGCAAAAGAATCTGTCAATGATTGATAAATCAATATTTTTTATCTATAATTTTGAGTTAGTTCTTTAAGGAGCAACTGGCAATTCTGGAGACAGTATTTTCTAAAAGAAGAAAGTAAAGTAGAGGTAACATTCAAACACCTTCTGGTTTGCTGATTGTATACAGCCATCATTCATCTGCAAGTGAGATATCTAAGATAAATTAAAATTTAAAAGTCATTAATTGATTCATGAGTCCTTGTTAAAATATGATACCTTAGATACCGTGTATATATGCATATTAGAATTTATGATAAAGAGCATATGCATGCATGTTAATGCAAACTTACATATAGATATGTAAATAGACATGAACATGGTCATATGCATAAATTTTGAGTATTTGTGTATGTTAACCTATATGTATGTATAATGTGTATATGTTTATTGATTGATATATATATATATCTGTAAATGCTGTATATCAATATTAATTTAAATACATGTTTAAATAGTGTATATGCACATATACTATAATGTATGTTTGCATAAATGGTGTGTTTATGTATGTGTACTAACACATATAAATGTATAAACATGTAGATTAACAGGGACACATGTATAAGTATTATATGTATCCATTAATATTGCTATATATTAATACAAACATGTGACTATTGATGTGTACATATTTATAAATGAAGCATGTACAGATATATTGCAACATTTGTAAATATGTATAGATGGTGTGTATATGTATGCATAGTAACAGACACATATAATGATGTGTGTGTGAATGTGCATGTGTGTATGTATACAATTGTAGCACTAGGGAACATTCTTTGAATTCAGTGTGTTTCTGGTCAGAAAGGGTTTGGAGATGTTCAAACCCATAGTAGCACTGTCTCCCCAGGTCCCCTCCCTCCCTCCCTCCCTCCTTCTTGCTTGCAGTGGTCAGCCTCACTGGCCAGGGCCTCAGCTTCCACAGGGCGAGCTGCCATCCTTCCATCTCTCCATCCTGGCTCCTGAGCTCCTACATCCAGGATGCGTCCTCATTCCCATCATAGACAACCAATTAAAAAAATTTAAACAATGAATTTGAAGATTGTTTACTTTCTCACCAACATGTAAAAATGGATATATTACCTTCAAACTAAAACATCATATGGTTACCAAGAGAATAAGCAAAATTGTAATGTGTTCAATGATCCTATTTTAAGCTTACTTAACAGTAAGAGAAGGGAATAGATGATTTCTCCTATAAAGGAAAAAGTTAAAAGGAATGCTGAATTTAAAGTTATAAAGAAAAAACTATTGTTCATTTTCCCACTCTTAATTCAAACTAATTGATTTTAATGTCTCTCTACATTAAAATTGGCAATAGCCGTAATTACAAAGGGTGCCTTCTCAGGAGGCGGGATGGCTAACTAAGTCAACATCTGAGAGAGGGTTTTTTTTTCTCTGAAAACCACTTGTAAAACATAGGAAAATACAGCTTCTAATGAGCTGCAATCATATCACTTTTTTCCCACTAAATTGAGTTACTTATGTGGTACACACCACTAGCCACAATATGCATTTCCATTTCCTGATGAAAAGATAAACTCCAAAAAGGAAATGTGCTAACACTTAAATACGACATAAGTGTAATTAAGCAAATTCTGTCTTCTGAGGAAAGCATAAAAATGTCAGATTTACAGCATTTTATGTGGCAGAAGCACTGTTTATATAAGGCAGTTTGTGCGAGTCGGAAGGTGTATGCAGATGGTCACTAAACGCTAGTCTCAAAGAGGTAACACTGGGCCAATTATTTTTTTATGCTCCTGTCTATAAATATTATACTTTCCCAATTTCTATGAAAAAGAGACCTGTACTTGAGATCCATAAAGATTCCCTCATCACCTTATATTGTCCAAGAGTATTAAAGTCTCGATTTTCACAACAGGCACATGAAATATACACTTTTATGATATATTACTAGTATAGGAACTTATATCTCTCTGCCCTTGAACCACCTGCAAATTTTAATAGTCATGTATCACCAGGGTACCAGAAACTCATAAAGTTTAACCTGCCAATTAACAAGTAGGTAAAGTTCCAGCCCTGTGCCATAATTCGCTTGCTTTCAAGACACTGCAGAACTTTACAATTTTTTTTCTTGAATTCTTTCTTTTGCAATCTCATGGTGTTCCAGCACTGATACTTTAGAAATTGGTAAGAAGTAAAAGCTGATAATGCTGCTGAAGATTATGTCCTTATGGAGGACATGAAGTTAATGAAAATATGGAAGTCTAAAAATGGATATGATTATCTCCACAAAGCTGCTACCTGAAACATTTCATGTGTAGCAGGTGCTCTTCCTTTGGCTTCAACCCGTCCCTCTCTCAGAGCTGTGATCTGTAGCTGCGCTAACTTCTTTTTAGCAAGAGCTTGAATTAGAAATTACACCTTTATTAGGATCATATGTAAATATATATATGTATATATATATGTATATATAAGTGTGTATATATGTATATATACATACATATATATACACATATATGTATATATATGTATGTGTGTGTGTATATATATATATATATATATATATATATATATATATATATACATATATACACATAATCCCAGAGGTGAGATCCATAAAAACCCAGCAATGCAAAGAAACCAGTGCAAGTAAGAAAGTGCTCCCTAATTATTTTTTTTGTAACAATGGTAATGTCTACTAAGGACATTCCAATAGAATGACTTCAAGGCAGTAAGTTTCATAAATGGCCCATTAGTGTCAAGGCGTATGACCAGCCCAGCTAGTCATATGAGGAGTTACTGCCATGTTAAGAAGTCAGTTATTTTTTTTCCTGAACTTATAGTACTAGGTGGAGATATTTTCTTTCCCCAGTGCTTCCGTTACATGAACTAATCTCCCAGGAGAGAATTAACAGGTTTATGCAGAAGGGTGGTGGGAAAATTATTGTATGATAACTGTTTTGGATACGGCAAAGAATGTCCAGCTGTCCATTCACTCCTATCTGACTGACCATAACTCCGTCACTCATTAACTATAGATTGTGCATAAAGGAATACAAACGCTGGATCCATGCATCTGATAATCCCGTGGGAAAAACAATAAGCCTGGGTCTTCAATATTTATTGATTTAGTATTAGGCATTTAGCATTATATTTGTGAAGTAATAATATTGACTGCCAAAATTGTACTGAGTATAATTTTATTGCTTCTACCTATACCATCTCCTTCGATCTCCCCAGTCAGACAAAAGGAATATAAACGTATAAGATAAAGTGATTTGTTCATCAACAACTGAGTAGGGCTAGAACTCAAACCCTCTCTTGTCAGGCTGTAAATCATTTACTTTTCTATGACTTTTCTTTAATATTCCAGTCTTAAAGGATCTCAGTCCTACCTAGACAGAACCTAGAAATATTGGCAGGAGGAAGCACACCTGGATTTCCCTTGACAACTGGGACAGCAGCTGCCTCTTTCTTAGGTCTTGGCAACACAGTCTGCATTGAGTTGCAGAATGGTTTTACAGACTTACTAGTATACTAGCAGCAGGCACATCCCAGAACTTAAGCACTGAGTTCATAAATGCTTTGACAACTTTCGAGCATCCTAAGGACATGTGATGCGTCAGGTAACTTTAGACCGCGAGGGTATGGAAGCTTTGATATTTGTTTGTTGGAGAATTTCCCTCACATTCTGACCAATCTCCTGATCCTAACGTTCATTTAGACACTTTGGCTTTATTTCCCCAAATTCGCTTCACACTTGTTATCTATAACATCTCTATAGTGTCACTAGGGAGAGGTTTTAATGTGCAATGTGATCTGGCCCTGGTGAACAACTGATTCCTGCTACGGGATGCTCAAGGTATAGCTTTCTTTGGCAGAGAAGAAATGACTCTTCAGAGGAAAAATCAAAATCCAAATTGAATTCAAATAGTTTTTTTTTCCTGCAAATAGAACAAAGAATTCAGTAATTCTTTGTTAAACCTGAAGATTAGGAAATTTAATGAGCCTCAAACAGACACACAGAGAGAGTGGGTCTAGAGTAAAAGTGACATATGTCCAACCTTGGACATTGGGAGATATAGAAAGAACTAAATAAAGTGAGATTAAGATATCTGAGCAAACAGACTACACAGGCTGGCTCTGTTTCTCCTGACATACCTTTAACTGCTCATAGGTACGTGCTTCCTACGTTTGCATTCTCACAGCACTAGGGACTGTACCCTGGGCCTTGCACATACATGCTTAGGCAAGTACTCTGCTATTTAATTGTATCTCCAGACTTCAGCTAATAGAGTTGTTTGACTACATTTATTGCATATAACCAGGTTATTTCTTTCGCCTAAGATTTAACTGATCTTTCTGTTGCAAGAAATTTTGATTTAGGAAGCACATTATGGAAATTAATTTATCGTTATGTGCTTATATGGTTTTACTTTTTAATACTTAGGTGGTAACATTTTAAGTATATGAATGTTTGCCTGCTCGAGTATGCATGTGCACCATGTACAGACTTGGTAACAAAAGAAGGCACTGGATCCTCTGGAACTGGAGTTACATGTGGCTGTGAAGTATCATGAAAATGACACCCAGGTAATCTGCAAGAGGAAAAAGTACTCTTCATTGCTGGTTAATCTTTCCAGCCCCTCTAATTTTATATTTAATAGACTTGTAAATAAAGAGAGACAAAGAATCCAAAAGTTTAGTCATAAGAGAAATGCAATATGTAATATGTTGAATTTGTAGATCGAAATTTAGCATCTAAAAAGTTACATGTAAAACTATTACCCACAAGGGAAAACACTGATCTTGTGAAAATGTTTGGTTAAGAATGTAGAATGGTTGTGTTCAGTAGGCTCACAATTATAGACTGCAAGTCACAGACTCAGAATAATGATTGTTTTCTATTAAAATTATCCTCTTGCTACATCAAGGTACAGAATTATCAACAATTCAAAGAAAGTTTTCTTAAAAGCCATTTCCTAAATCTTTAGGTATCATCCTGTTTAAATATCCTACTTTAAAATCTATTTACAAGTGGCAACTGTCTAAAAGTGGTTTTTCTGAAAATGCCCATAGATAGGTTTCACTGAGGAAGCCTTGATGAGGAGAGGTGAGTGATATGGACACTGTCATAACAAAGAAGTAGGCTGCTAAGCATCTGTGCTGGACCCAACTGGAAGTATGGACTATGGAAATTATTCTTGGACAACTGGGCAGTGCCCGACTCAATGCAATGGCTCTTTTGTTTGCTGTCTATACCCAAAGTTAAAGGGCTACAGAAGAAATGCTTTAGTTCAGGAATTAAATTTGGAGGTGAGATTATATTGCTGTTGAAATCATAAATGAACAATTCCAGTGTGTGTACGCTAAGCAATTTTGCCATATGTCTTTCTCTATTTTTTCCTTACATGAGTAAGTGTTTGGCAATTTCAATTTTTTTCTTACTTCTTTCAGTCCTAAAACTTCCATTAATTATCTAGGAGGATGTGCAAAGAAACTGGATATTGTGTCTCCAAGAAGATGACTAGGGATACCAGTGTGTGTGTGTGTGGGGGGGGTAGAAAGATCAGGGTACTTTAGACAATTGTATTCTACTTTTCCTTTGAGAAAGGAACATGGGTGGGGGGAGGTATGTCGGAGAAGAAACATCTATGTAAAGACCCTAGACAGGAATCAATAGTGACAATTAATCATGACAGAGGAGAAGCTGGCAAACTAGAAGCACACTAATGTAGGGGTAGGTGAGAATCAGAGTGGGGTGAGCAGGAAGCACTATTTCAGAGAGCTGGGGAAGTTCCAGGATCTGACCTTTAAGCATGGCTGTGTGTGTAATTTACATCAATGAGCACTGCTAGCTTGCACCTTCATTGCAAGCATGCAAAGTAAAGTACAATTAACCCAACAACATTAGCCATGGCACTGTGCATCTGCCCAGACCACGCATATAATAGATGTTTAAGTTTTATGATTAAAGGAATTGTAGAGAACATACAGAATGGAGGCTGTTAAAAATGACTAAATCTGTTCTTCCTTCTGTCAATGAATTATTACTGATAAAGTCATAAGATTGTACTTGGCAATCTATAGTCAGAATAACCTTTTACTAGAAATCTCATTTAACTTCTTTACTATGTTGGATAAGCTTTGATTTAAATAAGATTACAAATGTATCAATGTCTTACTGCAGAAGTATATAGCTCACTCTGTTTATACACTTGAGTGGGAACTTGAAATGTATATTACATAGACTCAATATGATTTACTGCTCCAAACTCATAAATAAAAAAATATTCTATCTACTTCTCAAAGTGAAATCCTATGTATAATAGGAATTGAAATGTAAACATATTTCCTCCATCCACTAATTTACTATGAAACAACGACTTCAAGGGGCAATCCTGCTGACTAGCAGCTATGAAACCCTCTGTTTGCATTTGCTCGAGCCACAAGCCAACATTTTACATAATCACTCTGTTTAAAATGTCAGATTTCCTGTGGATGTCTTTAGACTTGCTATGTCACCCTGAATTTTCCCTCTAAAAGTTAAAACATTGTGTGTGTGTGTGTGTGTGTGTGTGTATGACTTTACTCTTGGTAGAGCAGCTTTAGCAAGGAGGACATGGAATAGCCTGTCGATGGTAGAATGTACAAAATCCAGTTCATGTCTCAGAAATACACAATATTAAAACAGATTGTCATGCCTGGATTCTTTATTCATAATGCTGCAACAGGAGATTATGTTCTCTAAACTAACACTCCTACCCATACCGTGCTGAACATCATCTGAAAGCTGCTGGTGGCATCCCTGTACACTTGGAGGATGAGTCATTTAAAGGCTTTGGCTTCACATCTAAACTCTCCCATGAACTGGCCCTTCTCCAGTCCAGCTCATCCTTCACCCGACCCATCTCAGACTCTGTGCTGAGAAGTCAAACTATCTCTACTCCCCACATTATCCTACGATTCCACAGTGCTGTTTCCCACCCCCTTCCTAGTCTGCACTCTTCTTTAACCAGCCTGGGATTCATCTCCACTCCTAGCATTTCCTTGTCTTTTGTCTAAGCAATGTTCTCTGGTCTCCTGTCTCTCCCCTCACTCAATGATTTCACACACACACACACACACACACACACACACACACACACACACACACACACAAACAAACACACACACTCCCCCCTTCATACCTTCTACATTCTCTTGCCTCCATCCCTTAAGTCCACACCCAGTGTACTCTTTCTAGTTCATAGCATTTGGGTTTGCTTTCAGGGGTAATGATCAGGACAAAACAACTTGAAGAAGAACAGCTTTACTTCATCTTATACTTCACAGACAAACAAGGGAAGCCAAGACAGGAAACCAGAGGCAGGATCTGAAGCATGGACCATGAGGAACTCTGCTTACTGCCTTTGCTCTCCATTGCACGCTCAGTCTGCTATTTATACAACCAAGAACCACCTGCCCAGGGTTTTCAATGTCCACAGTAAGCAGGGCTGTACCACATCAGTTATTAAGGAAGAAAATTCCCCACAGACATACTCACAGGTGGTGGCAATATTTCCTCAGTTGAAGTTACCTCCTCCAGAATGACTCTCCTTTGTGTCAAGTTGATAAAAACTAAACAGCACATAGAGCTTCCACAGGAACCCCACGTCAAACTTACTAGTCTAAAGATCCAAAACTAGCACCTATACATGAGAGGGAAGAGGCAACCTTTGTCACCTCGGACCAGGTTATCTCATTCTCTATGAGTATCTCTAGTTCCACCCATTTATTTACAAATCTCATTGCTCTCTGCAGCTGAATACATTTCTGTTGTATAGATGTATATTTTTATTTTTTATTCATTAGTTGATAGTTAACCTGGTTTGGTTCCATTTCTTAGCCATTGTGAATAAAGCAGCAATGAGTACAGGTGAGTTAGTACCTCTGAAGGAATATACAGAATATACATTATTTAGGTATATGCCCACAAGTGTACAGCTGGATCCAATGGCAGTGTTATTTATAGTGTTATGAGGAACCTTCATGTTGATTTCCATAGCGGCTCCACTGACTTACATTCTCACAACGGCGAACCAGGGTTCCCCTTTCTCTGCATCCTCACCTGTATCTGTTGTAATTTGTTTTCTTGGTTTAAATCGTTCTGATTGGTGTAAGATGCTCCAGAGGATGGTGCTAAACCCATGTATATCCAGGAACCACTAATTGAACACAACAGGTTTAAAGAATAAAAGAATAAATAAATGCATGGAAGGAGATGACATGGAGTGGCTGGGGAAAATGGCAGGGGAAGAAATTGGGTGTATATGATCAAAACATTGTGTACAAATACAATGTTATCAATGAATAAATGAAAATATTTTAAAATGAAGCTTTATCTTAACTCTCCATCTGAGAAGATTTCTGTCCAGAATAATTTGAATCTGTTTGTTATGCCTGCTACATAATATCAATATATCCTGCTTACCTGTAGTATTTCTGATTAGGCTGTGAGACCCTTAATAGAAGAATGGAAAGATGTTGCTTTTCTCTGGAATCCAGTCTTTCAATTCTATCACAGACTTTAGTGAAACTTTGGGGCTTACTATTACTAGATATTCTATTTCCCAGAAGAAGAGTTGACAAATAAATTGGTCAGGTAATACTAAGAAAAAATATATAAACAGTATCTAAGTTTGAGGCATTAGGGTCACTCCATCATCATCTGTCCACTATATCCCAGCACTATCACCCATAATACAGAATCATAAGGAATCCATAAGGAATCAAGCTCATCTTCTCCACCTTCAGCACAATCGATGAATCAATAAATCAATAAATAAGGCTAATATTAATCAGAGGACAGTAAGTAAAATATTTAAGGCTTAAAGACCTCAGGTTACAGAGTGCTCTCAAAGAACATAGCCCCCAAAACCTAGTACAGATTATCCTTCCTCTTCTTCCTAGTTAGTTGTCCATATGTAGCTAGACATATGTCCTAGAATTCGGTAAAACAACTGATCAAGTACAGAAGGGATCCTCAGGAGAATGCGCAGCTCAAGAGAAGCTGATGTCCCGTGAGTTTCACAGAGCTCTGGGGATCAACATGCCATTCAGATTCCTACTAGTGTGTTAAAAACAAAACTAGCATATTTTAAATATTTAATACTTCACACAAATACAATTATATATAGTTTACAAGAAGTGCATCTTTGATATTCTCCATGATGCCTTTGCTGTGTGTCCTTTAAGACTCCAGAGGGGAAAAAATATTATGCTAAAAGTTCTCCATCATTTTCATACCACAACTAACGTATGTGAGTCTAGCTTATGTAAACTCTGCATGTGGTTGGGCATAGCCACATAAAGTTTTCATCTGACATGCCTAGATATACTCCAGATTTCACATTTTGCTTTCATCTTTTAGAATATTTGCATAGTGAGATAGCATGAGGATGAGGCCCATACATAACCATGAAATTCATTTGTATTTCATATGCAGTTTATTCACAAAGCCTAAAGATGATTTATATGATATTTTAGTGCACCTGTATTCTGACTCCAGGTACTGAATTTTCCATATTTGACCTCCTGTTGACACTCATTATACTTTGGAGTTTGGAGCAATTTGGATTGCTGCAAATGATCCTTTTGAGGATGTTCAGTTGGAGTTGTGTTTTTTCAATACCTGGTAACTTGTCCTACGCCTTCATACACTTCTATATTAATTGACAGCTCCACACTTCAGGAGAGAGAGGAGCAAGAAGGCAATGCAGACTTTGATTGGACAACACAATCTTTGGTTCCTGAGGAGCATCATCAGCCATGACCACCATTCCTTTCCCAGGTCTTGAATCAATGGCTCCCACTGTACTCCTTGCTCCTCCACAGTCATCAGTGAGTGGAGCCTTTGTTCAACTCCATCTTTGCAACATGACTCATAATTTCTTTCTCAAATCTTAGCAGGGCTTTTCCTTTTCCCTGCTGCCTGTCAGCATCCTCTCCCATGTCATGATTGGCCTGTTAAACCCTTGCTACTATTACAGTTGCCATTCATTTCCCGGACACGTGTTTGGAGAATTATCACCTGTCTAACTTTACACAGAGACTAGCCTTCTGAGGGGAGGATGTGCTCGCCACCCACAGTTTCTCCAGCACCATGCCTCTATGAGCCCACATTCCTCCTTAATACCCATCTCCTGTGTTAGATGTAGGACATGTTCCTCTCTTTGTCTACTGCTATTCTAACCAAGAACAAAGATGTGCAACAGAAGTAATGTAGGTGATTTTACATATTTCTAACTGGAGAATGCAAAAGTCCCTCCCACCTCTCTACAGTGCAAGTCTTAGCCTCTAAAAATAAAATACAAAGGGGGAAAAATGTTTTGGCTGTTTGCTCAAAGACCTTATAATTGTTACCCATTCCAACTTCATCTAAGACAAGGTTTCTTTCTTCGATCTCATATCATCTCCATTTCTCCAAGCTCAACTACCAACTTTCCAAATGTTAAGGTGTTCTTGGGAGCTCTGAATGGAACAAAGCCTCGGTGACAATGCTTGGGCACCTTCAAAAAGACTGTAAGAAGATAACATATTACCTCTGATCTGTGACCTTCTACGTATTAAATGCACATTCTCCACCCTTGCAATTATCTAGGTAGGCTGGAAGCAAAGCGGCCAGCCGGCCAGGGGCTCTGGCACTTTAAGCAGACTTGCTCCCAGTTCCATTCCTGGAGGTTGGTCTGTCAACATCAGAAACAGGAGGGGTGTGAAATTTCCCCATTTTGTTCTGGAAGGCACCCAGCAAACATGTTGCTAAACCTCAAGGGAAGATGCCTGAGTTTTCAGGATTAGAATGGTTGCCTAATCCTCCTCCTTGGCTAGTGAGATGCTTGGGAAAAGGGGCTTGCTAAGACATGCATGTATGTGAATGACACACACTCTCCCTATTGCCATGATACCCATCACCTCAAACACACACTGATTCCAATGGGGCACCCTTGTCGACAACAACTGGAAATTACATTTTATTGGGTTCTAAACAACAAGTATTATTAGTTTCAAAACTTCTAAATCTAAACTTAGCTATACATGTCCACTTGCTTTTAACTTCTCATATCCAGAAGGTTTTGTCATACTAGACAAGAACAAAATGTTTCACGGTTTCTCCTCTGTGCCAACTGGGGATTATACCCTGCCTAGCATATCTGGTATAGAAGGGGTTTTCAATGTCCCCATATTGTTTGGTTAAGTACCACCTGATGAAAAGCTTATAGAAATTAGCTTTGCCACACACCACTGACCTACGGAGTCATTTTTCAGCTTCACGAACAGGTCCAAAGAAGAGGAAATTATTTTTTATTAACCAGGTACTAAAAAGTAAAGCCTTTTATAAGGGTTGCTCACTTCTTTCCACCAAGAGCAGTGGGCAAAGGAAAACAAATCCAACTGCAATAATGTTGCCCAGAGGCAATTTTATTAAAATCTATAAGGTGAAATTTTTAATACAATCAAATCATCATAAAATATGTTAGGCATTTATGGTAAATACAACTATTATTGTACACCTTTCCCAGTGACACCACCCCTGGGAGAAAGGGATTTGTATGTTGCAGAAATGAGCCTTTTGTAAGGTGCGTTTGGGCTCCTCTAGCTGGGGTCAAGTTGCATTTTCCATTATAAACCTGTTTCCAGGGGTTTATTACCCTGTCATAAAAATCTGCTTGAGGCTGAATGTAACATATAGAGACTTAGCTTAGCAACATGGTCTCTGCGAAAATGTATCCGGATTGTGTAAACAGTTTCGTGACATTTAAATGACACAGTGACTTAAACAGACCGTGCAGCCCGGTGAGCTAACCCAGGTAAAATACTTTGTGGAGACAAGACCCATACCCACAGTTCTCTATCTTCCCATAACTGTCCTAGGGATTTACAAAGTCCACCAATATTTCTAGGGAAAGAATATGACCAATATGTTACTTTTTTATACATAATGAGGAAAATTCTATGGAAGGGCAACATTTTCTGAGGCTTAAAGTAAAGTGTTTTCCAAGAACAAAATATTACTTTATCAGTGTTAACACTGGAAATACCTGCTTTTTTTAATCTTGGAAAATATGAAAATATATCTGAATCAATACAAAAAAAATTGGCCAGGAGTCATTATTGTATGATGCTAACCTATGTCATATTTTTGGAGCACTGTTGTAAATAGTTGGGTTTTTTTTTTGTATTTTTGTTTTTGTTTTTTTTGCTAATGTTGAAATGTTGTGTGTAGAGAGAAAGCAGCTGGGTGCTAATGTAGCTTGAGAGAACAGTGCTAGATTGACCAACCTGGGGCTGTCTTCCAGGAGAAGACTTAGGAATGAGGTCTGCCAATCTGGAATACAGTTTTTCTTTATAATAAACATGAAATTTAATATGCTTAATGTAATCTTGTAAAAACAGGGACCCAGGGCTGATATCAGACTCCTCACCAGAGTGAATGAAGCTATAGTCATGGATGCCAGAAGACAGGGACCCAGGGCTGGTATCAGGCTCCTCACCAGAGTGAATGAAGCTATAGTCATGGATGCCAGAAGACAGCCCAGGCACCTCTTAGGACGTTTTGCCAGTTCAAATTCCAAACATGTAGCCTGCTTTAATGTACTGAATGAGCATAATTATCACCACTAATCAATTGCCTACGTGTTTATATTAGGATTTAATTTGGAGGCTGGAGAGCTGATTCCAGGGTTACATGCACTTGCTGCTCTTGCAGACGGCTGGGTTCAGTTTCTGCCATCTGTATGGGATTCCACACAGCTACCTTTAACGTCAGTTCCAAGTTATTGAATTAACTCCTAGGGTCTCCACACGCATTTTCAGGCACTGCAATACATACACACACACAACACACACACACACACACACACACTCACATGCACACACACACACACACACTTATACACATACACACACACACTCAGGCACATATACAGAGAAATTTTAAAGCAAACTAAATATTTTTAAAAATTAAATATGTACATGGTTATATGCACATTAGGTCGAGAGGACTGTGCTGGATTCCCCTGGAGCTGGAGTCGCAGGCATTCGTAAGCACCCCGAGAAAGATCATGGGAATTTCCTCTGCAAAGGGAGTACATATTCAACACTAAATCATCTCTCTGGTGCCTGGATAGCTGGATTTCTAAAGCATAATTTTCATAAAAGAATGTTAAAAATAAAGACATTGTCTCCGAAGGAGGCCATCTGAGGGGTTAAGGTCAAAACCTTAAACTCTCTTTTGAGACAGTTTATCAGGGCAGAATAGGCTTTGAATAGCAAAGCAGGGGTAATGGAAAGGGGTAAAATTAGAGAGGTGAGAGGGAGCAGGTGCAGAGTACGTAGCACTCTCTCTTTGTTTCCAAGGTGCCAGGTAGATTAATAACTTATTTATTAATGAGCCTCCTGCATTATAAGCAGGGCAGTGATTCAGCTCATATGACCTCTTGTTTCCTCTGTACAGTACATGCTAATTGCTTCATAGTCCTTGTGATGTGTACACGTGTGTGTGTGTGTGTGTGTGTGTGTGTGTGTGTGTGAGTGTGTGTGCTCATGTATATATGTGTATCTGTGTGTAGGTGTATATGTGTATCTGAGTGTAGGTGTAAGTGTATGTTTGTTGGTGTGTATGTGTATCTGTGTGTAGATGTGTGTAAGTATATATGTGTGTAGGTGTGTATCTCTCTCTCTCTCTCTCTCCCTCGCACTCTCCCTTCCCCCGCCCCGTGTGTGTGTGTGTGTGTGTGTGTGTGTGTTTGTGTGTGTGTGTGTGTGAGTGTGTATGCTCATGTATATATGTGTATCTGTGTGTAGATATATATGTGTATCTGAGTGTAGGTATAAGTGTATGTTTGTTGGTGTGTATGTGTATCTGTGTGTAGATGTGTGTAAGTATATCTGTGTGTAGGTGTGTATCTCTCTCTCTCTCTCTCTCCCTCACACTCTCCCTCCCCCCATGTGTGTATGCGTGTGTGTATGTGTGTGTGTGCGTGTGTGTGCGCGTGCGCGTGTGTTGCCATGGTGTATTTATAGAGGTAAGAGTACAGTTTGCTGAGGACATTTCATTTGTTACACCACGTAGGTTCAGGGGATCGGGCTCAGGGCACCAGGCCTTTGCAACAGTGTCTTACCCTCAGCCATCTCACTAGCCCTAAACAATACATTTCTAAAGAGAATTTAATGACTTGTAATAGAAGTTTCCTTGGATCAACTTTAGAATGACTTGTGTCACTTTCCATAGCTATTATGCACACACAGCAACATATATAATACCTATTCCATATACCTAGGCCTATTTCCATGGACCTAATGAATCTAAATTCCCCAAAATGGGTCCCAATATTTGTATTGTTAATCCCATAAATAATGTGGTCACTATTAGGTCATTCCTATAAAATTCTATTTATATTAATTAATTTCTTTATTATAATATTCTAAATTAGTTTCTTCTGATAATATTTTAAAATTAGTTTTAGACGTATTTATTTGCACGAATGCTCGTCTGTATTTTTGTAGTTGTATCAGGTGAGTGACTGGTGCCTGTACAGGCCAGAAGAGGGAGGATTGTCAGATCCCCTGGAACAGTTGGGAGATATCAACATGGGTGCTGGGAACCAAACCCAGTTCTCTGCAAGTGCAGTACGTGCCTTTAACTGCTGGGTCATCCCTCCAGATCCTTTAAAAATCACATTTTATTACATTACATAAAAATAACACTGAACAGTATCTCTATCCATTATGGTCTTCACTCCCTCTTCCATAATCACGCCACTACCAGTAAGCACAGTCCCACCCTCCACTTTCATTTGTTGAAAGCAACAAGACACACATAGAATATTTATAATAAGACTAGAAGCTCCCACTTCTGAGTCTCCCTTTGGCAAGATGGGTATGCTTGAGATGGACAGCCATGCCATAAATATTTAAGGTCCCTTATAGAAGGATAAAATGGAGATTATTTAAAAGCTAAAGCACACAGAAACCTGACACATCCATTTTTAATGTGGTGGGATACTATTGTTTATTTAGTTTTTAAAACCCATCCTAAATTTGGCTTCATGGAACCAAAGAATCATAGCTTTAAATGAGTAGATAGCCTTCTCCTGCCCAATGGGTAATTTGAACTTCAACTGAGATGCAGGTTTGAATAGACACAAAAATAAATCACATTAAATTCTAAGCAGGCTCTTCACTCTCTTGCCACAAGGCCTATTGTTCCATGAATTGCCCCTACTTAGCCTGTAGGAAATTTTCATTGAAATAATTTCCCATGGCCAAGGAAAGGCAGGCCAAAGAAATTTCACATAAAAGAAAAAAGCAAGCTTGCAGCACGCAGGAGCTAACATTGCTCTGTCAGCGTGGCTGGAACAGGCACAGGGCCACAGGAGCCTCTAAGGTGGTGGATTTGTCCTTTCTCTCCCTACTCTGCCCTAAGCAAGAATTTACTCCAAAGTTTATGGCCCAGAGTCCCAAACACCCTCCCACCAGCCTTACTTCATTCTTTCTTTTAAGAACCTAATTTTAAGATTAGGAGTCTTTTAAATATCTGAAAGATTAGCAAAAATAAGAGGCATAGCCCTCCTGAAATGAGCCCTTCGCAGTGTGTCATGTTTGCTTCAAATCTCTGTTCCGTCTTCTTTACTATCCAGGTCTCACACTGCTTCTGGAAACTGTACTTAGCACACAGGCCAAAATCACTTCTGCGAAGCACCACTTCTCTAATTCCCATTTGGATCAGTTTCACATTTTACTCCTGCTCTCGGTGTTCTATCCTTTGTTGAGTTATTTCTTCAGAGCTCAACCACCTTTAGGTGTTTTTTTTTGGTTGTTTGGTCGGTTGGTCCTATGTCATCTTCAGGCAACATTTTCCTTACCCCCTCCCCCCAAAAAAATCAAAACAAGAAGAAAAACAAAACAAGATCTTACCTGCCCATATTTAAATATTGTATTGTGCTATTTTAATATTTTTTTCTAGATGGCTCTTGCGTTCGTTCACTCCCATTTTAATGATATTTTTATGTGCCTCTATACTTCCTGGCTTTTTTAAATGAACCTTGACAAAACTGATGGTACTTTATTAACCTTTCAATTACTCTGCCAATCATATGCAAAGCTAAATTCAGCATTAAATTTGGAAGGGGGGTGCTCTTGAACCTCCCAGTGATGTTATGTCCAAGTCCAACAAATAAACCAAGTTAATAGGAATATACATTAATTTTATTCCTTCCAGGCTAAATTATATGTGGCTGAGCTTCTGTCAAGTAAGAAGTGAGACACCGGGTCTTTTATAAGACGAAAAGAACAAAGATGTTGCTGATAATGAAGGCAAAATCTTCAAACGTCAACAATAATGTGGCATAGAGTCTAAGGCATAAGAGTCGGCATAAGAGTCGAACCTTATATTCTAGGAGAAATTTATATCATCTGGACCATAGGAATCAGAGAAGATGACATGAGAGAATAGGGCTTATGTTATCAATAACAGTTACAATGGCATTAGTCTCCATTTGCCAAGTACTGATAAGTGTTTAACCAAGACTAATGACATAGAATAGAAATAGGGGACAGGAATGGGTAAGGAGAGATAGATATCTAGCTAAACAGCAAGTTAGCCGGTCATCACAACACTCCCAGTGTGCCAGGGAGTCCATGGTCAAAGTAGACCATAGTTCACCGGTTGGCATAGCTTGTAAGTTGGGGTTCGGAGAGCTAAGTGTAAATCCATGCAACTCTAAAAACAATTCTTTGGTCACTGCATCTGGCTGACTTTGCTCTAAAACATAGGAGTTTAGTCATGAGAATAAGAATGTCACTTGATGTACAGGGAAAAGTATAAATCACGGTAAAAATGTGGAAATGGGAAGGAACACAGCGGAGAAGGTGACAAATGACAGCAGTTGGCATCTGTTAGTGACTAGCTTTACATCAGTTGTGCCCTGACTTATAAACTGAATGCTGGCATGCTGAAAATAAACTCATACAAGAAAATTACCTACTACCTGCATTTGATTGAGAGGAGAGAAGTTAAGAAACTTGACCAAGGTGATCCATGCCATGGATGTCAGAGGTTGGATTTCAGTCAAGTGGTATCATACCAGGGCTTCTATTGTCAGTAGGTGAGACTACTGAAAACAACAAGGCAATTTGGAAGCTACTTGGAGAAACCAAGTATAGCCCATTGTTTGCAATTCAGCTTCTGGGGAACGCTGTGTTGAGAGTATTAATATAGCTGAGGAATAAAAAGGCTACATCACTAATCAGTGAGAACTAAACTTGGATAGACTGTTCTAATTTGTGGCACGGCCTTCTGGAAATTTTGAAATGTATCATTATCCAATTGTAGAATATTAAGACCAGGACACAGGGCAAAAGGTTTTCTAATTTTCTTTGACCTAAGAACTGTGGTTTCTAAGATCTTATTTTTAATTCTAATTATACTTAGGCATGCACACATATGCCTGTGACAGCAGGAGTCCTCTGAGGCCATAGGCATAGGATCCCTGGAGCTGGTGTCATGGGTGGCTGTGAGTCACACCATGTACGTTCTGGGAAGTGAACTCAGATCCTCTGCAAGAGCAGTGCTGTTAGTCACTAAGCCTTCTTGACAGCCCTTTTAAACTCTTTAAGGTATCCATCCACAAAGATGAATTTTTATTAACCCTATCTATTCCTTTATCTATAAAAACTGAAGTACTTGTGTCTTCCATAACATCATGTGACACTAGTGACAAGATCATACTGCCTTGTTCATCTTTTGTTCCCTTACTGCCTAATCATTAAGTCCATTTGACTATAAGGCACTGGCTTCCTTGGTTTTGCATGTCTCTAACATACAAATTTCTTTTCCCACTGTACGCTATGTCCAGTGAAAGTTGTTCTCCTCTGCTATACGGATTCTTGTCTCCCTTAGGGTGAGGATGAATAAGAGTCCTGTCCAGTGGGCTGTGGACAGCAGGGATACCTGCCATTCCAGATCCCCCGAGCAGGATGATCCACGACTCCTCCAGATGCTGCCTCTCTCCTTCTGCATGGGATGTCAGCACCCTGCTTGGAAGCCACATGATGAAGATGTATAACCTACCATCAAGATGGGTTCCTGAAGGACAGATCAGAAAAGAGCTGGAGCGCTAGCCTCAATTCATACAGTGCCAGCAGCTTTCCACAAAGGAAAGAAAATATTTCACTGGGATGATCCACTGACTAGTCTGTGTTCCACTGTCCCAGTTGGCTGAGCCTAACCAAAGCACCGCACTGACAGTGTCAGATGGGTGGTACCACAACAAATGCTGGGGTTATTTTTAATGTTGGATGAATGATCAGAATCTGGCAGCAAAAAAACAAACACTTCAAGCTGGAAAGCTGGCTACCTATTTCAGATGAAAAAAAAATTACACCTGAAATGTAAAATTACTTAAAGAACAATTGAAGTGCCTAGCCACACTCCAGCTCCAAGGAGTTCCTTACTGCCTTTTTACAAGGGATGACACTAAAAATAGATGATTCTAGCGAAAACTCAAGTCGTTTACCAAATGTAATGTAAGGGTGTAAGATAAGTCCAGAAATGCTGGAATTTGACAGCCCACATCTGATTCCTAAACAGTAGAAACAAATAAAAGTATAAAATGCCGTAAACAGCATAAACCTTTTAGAAATTCCCTGGAAAATCAAAATGCCATAGGTCCATAAAAAGGGAAAAAGTATCAGAGAAGGAACATCTCTGGCCCTCCTCATAGTCTCCTGGTGGAGACGGAACCAAGAAGACCAGCTTCAACAGAAAGAGCAAGGAAGACGAATACGAAGGAGAAAGTTTAAGAACTGCGCTCAGCATTTTCATGGACCTAGCTAATATATACAGTCCAACTGAAAATCTGGGCAGGTGAAACTATAAGGAACCAGAACACCATGTCAGAAGCAAGCTACTCATCTGAAGGTTGCTTGGGTCCTTCCCTTCCATTGCTTAGTCCTCAGAAGGCTAAACAGCAACACTGGGAGTCCTGGCCTTCTCTGAGAGGAGGATCTCAAAGCTAGGCAGCCCCAAGGTGGGCCTTTCCCACACACTCTGGATTCTCCAGAGAGACTTTCTCAGACATATGGTGTTGAGTAGCGAGAACATTAAAAAATAATAATAATCTAGGAAAAATTTGAGGCTAAATGTATTTTTATAGATGATATATTATCAGAAAAAAATACAGCAGGCTCTTTGTAGTAACATATTATATAATATAAATATTATAAATAACATAAAATATTAGCATTGTTTTTGTAAGAAAAGTCATATAGTCAAGTGATACAAACTCCTCTCCTGGTCGGGCATGGTGGCGCATGCCTTTAATCCCAGCACTAGGGAGGCAGAGGCAGGCAGATTTCTGAGTTCGAGGCCAGCCTGGTCTACAGAGTGAGTTCCAGGACAGCCAGGGCTATACAGAGAAACCCTGTCTCAAAACAAACAAACAAACAAACAAACAAAAACAAACTCCTCTCCTGAACAAGATGAATCCACATATATCCTGTAATATCTCCAAATATTACTACTAAAATTTGAAACTAAAATTTCACAGACTGTCTTAATAACAAAATCCATTGTGTTAGTGAAAGCTATTTTCTTACTGTGTTACCTATGGCAGATTTTGGTAAAAAGTAAGTTGTTAGCTGCTTTAGAATAATGCAATAATTAATTATAAATAAGTTAATGCACTATGTGCACCTATATAACACATAACAAAGTAAATAATTATCCAAAGGGATGGAATTATTATCTAAAACAGCAAGAAAATGTATTCAATGACCCATGCCATAGCAACAATTACTGTATTCATTTTGCTACTGAAAGAAAAGATTTTTTTTCAAAGTTCATACCGCCTTTGTTATTTCTAAAATTCTTCAGATAAGCAATGCTCCTCTGTTCCCGGTCTGGCACCAGTATGATGTCACCGGCGCTTCTCTGCATGCAGCCCACCTCCCTCTTCACTTTCTGTGCGTAGTCAAAATAGCAGAGTATCACTGTGGAGTGACATGGCATTTCAGGAAAAGCCCACACGACAACTGTTGGGAATATTCTCTGCAAGCCTCTGACTGAGAAATAAAGCACGGGCAGCAATTTGTAGAAAGCTTCCGTTGTGCTGAGATTCCATGACAGGGGAGAGAATAAGATGTACAAAATTAAAAGAAAAAAAAAATGGGCAAGGGTATAAAGCCCATATTTGATTGAGTGCATTCTATGCCCAAGGTCTCCCTCCTGGCTCCCATAGAAACAAATCAATGAAGAACAGTTATGAACAGTAAGGATCTGAAGACGCTGCCACCACCCCATGGTCTCATGTGCAAACACAGAACAGGGCTGACAGTATTTAAAATGGGAACTGTTTAAAGCAAAGACAGAGACAGTCTTTAGAGCAAGAGATGCTTTTTTTCATAGGGCTTCCTTTATCCATGGAAGCTTCATACAGCCCTCATGATCCATCAGCAGAACACGTCAGATCTGAGATTAAAAAGATGTATGAAAGGCTAGGCACAAGAGAGACACAGTGACCTGACATTCTGCCATGCTGCTATGCTAGGAAAAGAAAGACAAGAGACGCAGGAAGGAGAGACTGGAGCCAGGAGGGAAACTCCTGTTAAAACCCAGAATGCATTGGGCCATGTAGTGTATCCCAAGACACAATCCACAAATTTCCTAACTAAAGCTCAGTGAAAAAGCAAGTAAACAAACAAACAAACAACATTGAAAGGCATCAGAGAGTTTCCTTCAACCTGACTGACGAACTACAGAGGTTGTAGAGAAGTGGAGACAGGCTGCTTAAACTGGAAGAGAATGGACACACTCCTTTCCAACTGTGACTTGTCTATACTAGGTGATTCAGGGATAGTGCATGGTGTGTGTGTGTGTGTGTGTGTGTATTCATGTATGTATATGTGCTGTGTGCATGAGCAAGTGTGTTATTTGTGTGTGTATGTGTGTGTGTGTGTGTGGTGTGTATTCTATGGTGTATAGTGTATTTGTGTATCGTGTGGGTATAACGTGTATGGTATATGTGCATATTATGCATGTGGTATGTGTATGCATGTATATAGTATGTGCATATATGCAGTGTGTGCACACATGTGTGTACATGTGGTGTGTGAGTGTGTCTAATACATGTGCATGCGTGTGTACAGTATATATTGTGTAGTATGTTCATGTACATGTGTGTGCATATGTGTATGCATATTGTACATGTGTATAGTGTACATGTAATGTGTATATACATATGCATGTGAACACAGTGTGTGTATGTTTACATATTGCCTGTGTGTGCACATATATATATGTACCTGTGTGGTGTCTGTGCTATATGTGTACATTTGTGTGTATAGTGTGTATTGTATAGATGTATAGTGAAATATATATGTGGCAGGGGTGTGCATGTGTATGTATATGTAATGCATATGTACATGTGTGTAGCATACATGTGCATATAATGTATGTACATGTTTGTGCAGTATGTGTTTGTACGCATGTGTGTATGTGTAGCCTTGTCCGGGACCTACTGTTCTATGGATGAATCAGTACAACCTGAGGTGTTGGTCCTCTCTATTTTGTTTGAGATAGGGTCTCTCTTGCTCACGGATATGTATGTCAGGGTAGCTGTCCCACAAGCTTCTCTTATCTGTGCTTCCTGTCTCCTCGTAAGGCTCTGCTGGATCACAGGTATTTATACTAGTATGTTCAGGTTTTATGTGGATTTGGGGGATCCAAACTCAGATCCCCAGGCAGGCACAGGGCGCCTTCATCCGTGAGTTCTATTTTTGCTTTAATGATCTTACTAACTAGGCAACACACAAGAGACTGTGAAGCCCACCTAATAGACTGCAATGTTAAATGTGACCTCCTGCTGTTTAATTCCATTCATCTGGAAGCTGAGTAAGTTCAAAGTGAGACTGACTTGGATCTCAGTAAGGACTTGGCCTCAAAGTCCTTGTCACTGTGAATATATTAACTGACAGACAGAAGAGCTAAAGAGCTCATGCAAAATTAAAAAAAAAAAAATTCTATGCAAGTTCAGGAAAACTCAGACAGTAATGAAAGGTGTCAAACTAGAGTCAATGGTAAATAGAAATTGAACGAGATGAGAAATGAAGAATTATCTACAAGGATGTAAGAACTCAAGTCGGGGAAACTGCAGGGACATGATACTGGCTGATACTGGAGTGGAGCAAGAAAACCACACAAGGTGCCTGGTACCATGCAAGATGGAAGAATGCAAACTATGGGGTTCAGGTTTGGGATAGAGTAAAACTCCCTGGATGATCTAAGCTGGCTAGTCAGGCAGGACGTTTCCTGAAGTTGGGAGAGTTAAAGGCAGATATGGCAGGAAACCACACCCATAGTAATCAGTGGCAACACGACAGCTATCTTTATCTGAATATAAAATGCTATCATTTTACTGTAACGAAAGGCACATTAAACGGTTCAAGGGATTCACAGGTGGTCTTGGGATGCACAAAGTATAATTTGTTCTGATGAGCTCTGAGGATAAACCTGCAGACTTAGAAAGGAGAAAAGGCTTCAGTGAGGTAAATGCTGCCTGGGCTGAGGCCTGCTCAGCATCCCTGTGGACAGAAATCCACCCTCCTCCCAGCTTTGAGGTTTATACAATGACATCACACTAGACATCACCTCTAGTCCTGGCCCTTGCAAGGATCAGAGGCTTTCAGGGGTTGGGTTTCTCGGAACAGCAATACACTGACTGCCACTCAGCTCAGGGGTAATTTTTAAGGCAATTACAATGAAACTATAAGCAAGCAGTTATGATGCAGTAATGTCCTAAATAAACCTATGGGCCTTCATTCTATTTGTATTTCTCTAGTTGCCTGTTTTCTACTAAGCTATCCCGTGAACAGGAGCAGGGAAATGTCCCAAACTTAGACAATGAACAATACACCCTATCAGTACTACTGTTCCAAAACAAAATCCATGCAAGCTTATTTCAGTCGGCTAACCATCTCAAACTGATGAACCAAGCTGACTGCATACAGCAGCCTGCTGTCACAAACACAGTCTGCTCTCACGGAGCTACTATCCAAGAGGAAAACGCTGGCCTGAGAGAAGATATACTGAGCCTATCTGGGATCATTAACAGTCTGAACTGCTTCTCTCTGATTCTTACCTGGAGATGGGTTGTGCGCACTCGATTGTATCACCCTGTCTCCTTTTAGCAGTGAGGTGCCTGAGATGCACAGACTGGAGCTGAGGATTCAGAATGTCTTCAATACCAGAATACAGAAGGAAGATTTTTTTTTTCTTTTTAGTTTTTTTCCCCCCCCCAACATTAATACTCTTGCCAAACACAGGAACTCAAATACAAGCTTTATAAGTTGCTAGGCCAGAGAAAGGATGGAAGCATTATGGCCAAGGTTGGGCTCCTATTTGCCAAAGGTAAATACAAAGAAAGCAAGGTTTAAAGGTTTAAAATCATCAGCAGAGATTTAATCACTTTTGGTAAAAACAGAACTGACTGTGAGGTACTGGGAACAAACTGGGAGCAGACGTAGATACTGAGCCACAGTCTTGGACAGGGAGTTGGTCTGGACCTCCTCCAAGTCTGTATCCAAGGAGACTTAAAGCCATGCCTGATGCTGACCAATAACCTATGGGATCACAGTGCCCTTTGCTGCCAGTCACAACTGTGACACTTCCAACAGGATGATCACTAGACCGTTACTTATTCTCACTGAACCCCAAATTCCTAATGTCTGAAAGTAGAATTTTATTACATGGCACAGAAGAGTATTGATGTCATTCAAAATACATATTACTTTCTAGGTTTCCTCTAGAATCCTGATACATATTCCTTTTCCAAATAAAGTTTTCATTACAGAAAATATAACCCATAATTTTCTATATTTTAATAAATGACTTTAAACATTTTAATGTAATCTATTTGGTATTTATGTATGCCCTATATAGACACATATTTTCAAATACTTTACAAAATATTATAACAAAAAAATCTGGAGTGCATAAAGGTCCTAAAATGTTATTTCACCTCTCGGTCCTCCTACTGAGTTCTCCTGCAGCATCCTGGGAAGAAACCCTCTAGACTCAACGTCAACTAAGCGGACTCTCATGCTAGCTCCTCCCTGCTCGCTGTATTCACATCCAATGCCATAATTCACTGGGAATTCATTTTAGTATGCAATATGAGGTAAAGAATGAAGTCAACTTTTCTCAAATTTAGCCAGCTTTTCCATAACCATCTCTGACATGGTTCTTTGCCTCATCTCTAATTGAAATGGCATTTCTGTCACAGACCTGAATAGCATGCCAAGATGGCTGAGCCCTGAGCCATCCATGATAGTCTGCCATGAAGAGGTGATGGGGACAGATAGCAAATGTGCCACCAAAGTCCAGGCTCTGGGCTTTCTAGTAGCCTTTGGGCATCTAGTCTACTAGCCAACAAGATGCCTTTTGATTTTTCTTAACCAAAATACTTTTGACCATTCCCTAATATTTATTGTGGCAGATGAAGACTGTATTTACTTTACAAGTGTCTTTAAAAAATTGCTATAATTGCTTTATGGCCATGAATTTATATATTTAAAATATTTTTAAAAATTGGCACCCTTACAATAATGAGCCTTTGGAACCAGACATGGAAATTTTTTAATTTGGTCACAATTTCTTTGAAATAATTATTTGTATTTTTATGCATTGTTATGGATTTGTGTGTATAATAGATAGGTAGATGGCAGATAGATGTTCGTATACTTTTCACTGTATACCAATGTATTTTGTTACACTTGTTCTCATATATTTTATTTCTGTTATCATGAACATAGAGACTTGATGATCATATTTTCAAAATGTTTACTTGAAGACTATTACCTTTCAGCTATATTTCAAATTCTCCGAGCAAGATTACATTCCCGCCATTTCTGTGACACTGGGTCAATCGTGCTCTCACAATATCTCTATATAACAATATCTCTCGCTAACACTCTCATGTTGACTAGTTTTCATGTTGTCTTCCTCTACTGATCCACTCTGTATGACACATTCCACAGGAACATGTCACTGGATGTCCAGGGCCGAGGACAGTGCTTCCCACATGGCCGATGTCCAGCCAATGACTGACCAGTGGCTCTCTGGCTTAAAATGAGGTCTTCCAAAACTAATGACAATGACCTCTTCATGTTTTTAAGAGTTCGTGTTCCAAATTTCTGTATCCTCACCTCATACTGTGATGGACTAGAACGGTCTTCCTTTTCCTCCTCTATCCTTTTAACCTTCATTTATAAATGGCAATGCTAGCTCATATTATTTAATTGATGTTTTAATTGTTAACTCAAGGAATAACTTGTTAATTCTACAAATAAATGTCCTTTGACAATTTCTATTTCTATTGTATCTTTTTGTGTATTCAAACATAAAATATGATTTGAAAAATATTCCTGAATGAAGATTGTAATCTAGGGAAACAATCAGTAGGTTTACAGGGGCTGAGGACCACATCAAGATGCTAACAGCAACACGATTCGGAGAAAGGTTCATTCACCCACAAGTTTGTAGGTGAATCCTCGGGGATCTCCTGGATTAAGTCCTTTCATGACTACCTTCAAATCTATCCACCAGATATGGAAAACAATGCACAAAACACTGAGGTATTCCTAATGTTAACACAGTATCAAATCTAACAAAAGTTTATTATGCACATGGGTTTTCCTAAAATGTAATCTGCAGCCTCTTTTTTTCTAACTTACTAATTTATGTCTACTTCTTTTGCTTTTAGAAACTATCTTCTTCATTGTCCTTCAGGAACATTATCTCAGCGTACTTTAGTTTTCTCTTCCCCTTAATAGAAGAACACCGGTCTGAAGTTTTCCCATTAATTATGCTTCTGCCATGTGCCACACATTATAACACTTTATCCCGTCACCGCCACTATTTCCTTAATTGTCAGTAATTACAGTTTTGATTTCCTTTTGATCCAAAATTTAGAGAAGTGGTTTTCGTTCTATGTCTCTAATAATTTCCTGGTTTAAAGCTTCGTTATTAATTTCCACTGGAGTGCTTTGCGGTCAGATATTACAAACTATGGCCTTACTAGCCTGAAATGGTTATTTAACCACGTAACTATGTCCTCCAATTTTCTCCATGTCCTTTGTCAAAGACAAAGAATAATTATGTTCTCAGCACAATTAATCATCTTTTGTAAAAGCTGTACTTTATAAATACAAAGAGGCAGCTTCCCAGAACTTAGGGATGCTAGAAGCAGAGGAACTTGGACCCCTTCTCCTGGCCATCAACTGTGCCCCCACCCTGCCCTCTCTTTACCCAGATTATGGTACCAAACATTGTTTTATAAATAATTCCTTAAAGAGGAAGAAACAGAAAGAACAAAAAACCTAAGAGAAACCTAACGTCAACCGTCACAAATTAATCTGCACACGAATTATGAGAGACTAGGATTATTCGAAAAGCAATGCAGCTTTTGGGTGTATTCTGTTAAACGTATTTTCTTCTCATACCATCAAACATTGCCCAGTAGATTCTCTCAAGTATTACTGATACAGTATCATTTATAAATCACGAAATCCCAAATTTCAGCATTTGCAACTCCAGTAGGACTGCAGAGTCCTGTGTTTTTGGTAAACATAAGGGTATTGAGATATAAATTCAGTGAACAAGCTTTGATTTACTACAGTAGGATTTCAATAAAATTGATATGCCTAGTGGCTCAGCCACCCCCCACCACCACCCCTACCGGTAGCTTTAGATAAAGTTGAAGAGAATAGTTTCCACGTATAGTTCTATTATAAACAGCATAAATGAAGCTTGAAAATAAAGCCCAGTTGCCTCTGCTCTTCACTTCAGTTGTTTAGACAATGAGAAGCCATTTGGTTTGCCTCTGGGTTATGCTTTTATAAAACGTAAATATTTACTTCAAAACGGCAAATGTGTTTATATATATATATATATATGCATGTATGTACACGTAAATACAAGCATATCTAAAATCACATCTGCTATTAAGTGTGTGTGCACACTTTTTAAATTGTTTTTCTTTTTAATTATGTGTGTGTGTGTGTGTGTGTGTGTGTGTGTGTGTGTGTGTGTGTAGTGCTGCATATGTGAGTGACGTGCCCACAGGGGCCAGAAGAAGGCATAAGATCCACTGGAATTACAGGCATTTCCGAGCCCCTGCAAACAAGGGTGTATGGAACCACACTCAGGTCTTTGATAAGAACAGTATTCACTCATAGCCAACGAGGAAGCTCTCCAGACCTCTGTATATGTACACTTTACAACAGTAAACAGAAAACAATTAAATTACTAATACTTGATTTGGATGATCACACACACACACACACACACACACACACACACACACAGACGAACACACACCCTAATTATTTTCAATGTATACTTGATTCATTCTCAGCTACTTTTACAAACCATTATTATCAAATAGCTATATCATAAGGTTATCAGCAAGGAATTAAAACCAAATAGTTATTTTTAAGCATGTACATAAACATGAAAAATAAAAACGTGATTTGTTGAATAGAAAGTATGTGTAAAAACATGTAAGCAGGAATATAAAAATACACCCAATGCATCAATCTCTTGGAAGTTAAGCTTCGGAATGTTTTATGCTGACAGAAAACTTTCTCCTTGACCTTGGTGTAGTCGAATCGCCTCTGACTCTTCACCTGCCAGTGGCTTTAATCACTTGCACCTTCCCCAAGTAACAGAACAATTGTCAGCCATCTTGCTAGTCCTGGTGCTGTCACAGGGGGTCACCTCCACAGGGTGACACCTAATTCAGCTCTGTGCTCTCCATCAAGTTTTAGTTTTCTGTTGCCTCAAAACCCCCGGAGCTTTCCATTCTGCTGACAAATCATTTGAAGCATCATGGAATTCCCAGGTCACCAGATTTACAAGCCTTCTTCCCCCTCCTGAGGAATCTGAGAATGCTGTTCTGGAAGGAGAGCGAAGTAGTTTTCAAGGTGTAAAACTTCTCCACTTTCATATTTCTTTGTTTTAAAAAAAAAAAAGATTAAAGAAGAAGGAGAGGGAGAAGAAGAAAGAAGAAGGAGGAGGGGAAGAGGAAGAAGGAAGAAGGAAGAAGGAAGAAGAGGAAGAGGAAGAAGAAGAAGAAGAAGAAGAAGAAGAAGAAGAAGAAGAAGAAGAAGAAGAAGAAGAAGAAGAAGAAGAAGAAGAAGAAGAAGAAGAAGAAGAAGAAGAAGAAGAAGAAGAAGAAGAAGAAGAAGAAGAAGAAATAAGAGACAAATAAGAGAAAGGACCATATTTCTAAAGAACAAAAGGGAAAATAACTTTGAAACCCTTATCTTTGAATAACTGACTCTGGACTTTTAAGTCATTAAATGTGATCGTTCCTTAATGAATGATTATTACATTGTTATAATCTTTAGA
Organism: Mus pahari; assembly: GCF_900095145.1. Taxonomy (NCBI): domain Eukaryota; kingdom Metazoa; phylum Chordata; class Mammalia; order Rodentia; family Muridae; genus Mus; species Mus pahari. Next base: position 33,024,694 of record NC_034596.1, read on the forward strand.
ACACAAAACACAAGAGACAGATCAACATAGCTGTTTGATACACATCTGCAGAATTTGTAGGAAAAAATAGACTATGTTTGGCCTCTGCGGCTGATATTTAAATTTCAAATCCTACTCAGCAAGCCAGCTAGCTCCACTAAGGAGATCTTAAAGCTTGCACTGAGACAATCCCCTTTATTGTACTTCAGCTTCAACAAATCAGTAGCCACGTGTAGATGTGGACACAGAGAGGATGCTTTCAATGTCTCCAAGGAAAAGAATAAGAACTCTCCCAAATGAACATATAACTCCTGGGGTTATAAAAAAAACATTCCCTGCTGATAAAATTTCTACAGCACTTTGTGATCAAAAGCAAGTGCTCATTTTTAAAGGAAGCTCAATTCTGTTTGCTATAAACTACAGATTTTTGTCCCCCCGAATGTCCATATATTGACATCCTGACCCCAATACTATTAATAAAAGGAAGAAGCTGCTGCCTATGGACCAGGAAGCAAGCCTTCATTATGTCCTTACCCTAAAAGTGTAAGTAAATTCCTATTGTATATAAGAAACACAGTTTACAATGTTCAGTTAGACCAGCCTGGGCTAAAACACTAGTTTTCTAAGTGCAAACGCATATGCTTACAGATGAATTAAAAGAGATTCTGAAGTAGATGTTGGTTTGATAAAAATACTAAACCACCCCAGCCTTATTTTTTTTCAACTGGCCCTTCACACCAGCAACCAGCAGTTCCCCCTACTTCACACAAAGACAGAGAAGCATCATATAGATGTGTGGGTTAGGACAGAAAGGCAATATTAATATAGTAGCAGGATGGTTTCATAAATGCCAGGTTCTGAAAGCAATGTAAATAAGCAATAATGCAATTAACAACAGAAAATGGAAATATGTATTAACTCGGGCAGCCAGTAGTCCTGATACATCAAAGATGAGAAATTAAATCATTGCAAATACGAATCATGAAAATGTGTGCATGCTTTCTACGGAATTAAAATTATGGCTCAGAAAAGAGTTCTGGAATCTTAGATATTTTCCGTCCTGTACACTGAACTATTACAAACACATACATTTCAAAACTGATTTAGAAAAAAAAAAAAGAGATTACTTCTTCTAGTTTGCTTTTATCTTGTCCAAATTAATAATATATTGATTGATTTAATAAGTAAGCATAGTATCTATTTCTTTCCTTCCATGGTGTCTGAAGCCCCAAGCCAGGAATCTCATACTCTAAACTTGCCATTCAGAGCCTTCTTATATTGTGCACTCCCTCGAGGACCACCTACTTCTCTGGCTTATTCCTAGTTCTTGCCTGCAGTGCGCACACAACCACACAAGTCTATCTCCAGCAGAGTCGGGGAAGATCTCTCAGCCTCCTTCCAATTCAAAAGCACAGCCTATAAGCAACACCAATGATGAAAACTAATGTTTATATCTTCTTTATTCTACACCTACAAATAGAACCACTTTACAGGCACTGGAATAACACAATACTTTTATTTATTTTTCCATAGACAGTATTTCATTTCTATGGTAGTTTGAATAAGAAAAGCCCCACAGGCTCATATATGTATGGCCTTGTAAAAGTAGGTGTGGCCTTGTTAGAGAAAGTGCATAACTGGACGTGGCCCATGTCAGGCCCAGTCTGTCATCTCTCTCTCTCTCTCTCTCTCTCTCTTTCTCTCTCTCTCTCTCCTATCTCTCTCTCCTTATAGTTCAGGGTGTAGCTCCCAGCTACTGTTCTAGGGCCACGTGTGCTGCCATGTTCCTTGCCATGATGATAATGGACTAACCCTCTGAAACTGTAAGCAAGTCCCCAATTAAATGTTTCTTTCATAAGAATTCCCTTGGTCATGGTGCTTCTTCACAGCAATAATACTAAGATAGTTTCTCTTTTTAAAATCAGAAAAATAATGTCTTTACATATAAATGCCTATATGTCAGGTTGTTGAGCAACATGAAGAAAGCCATGGCGCTAGGCAGGAGCAACCAAGACTTGGACCTGAACTTCAGGGCTCTTAGGAGTAGAGTTAATGTGTGTAATTCTGATCCAGGACTTAAAAGAGAGAAAGGTTGCATCCTATTTAGTCCTTAGCCAGAGCCCACCATGAGGAATCTCTTCAAGTTCGGCCATCCAGGGGACAGTGAGGATGGACAGAAACCTCATTAAAATACCTGCTGTGTCCCAAGGACACTATATAATTTATCTCACATCTTCTTTAAAACAGTTTTACGAAACAGGGTTCTATTATGCTGATTTTTCAGAAGAAAAAAAAACTTCTAAAAGGTTAAACAGCCTATGCAGGGCTGAATATGTAACAGTGTGGATGCTAACCCGAGTCCAAGGGCACCTGTCTGAACCTGAACTTCTGTCTCCTTGACAACGCTGGGCTCCTCTGCACCTACATATGCTACAGAAAGGAACAGGATGGATATTCACACATACATCTCACTGCCATATATGTATGTGTCATATAATACATACTTAATTGTATACATATATATTCCCTAACATTAATAGACAAAATATGGTAAAGTTATGTACATACACGCATACTATGCATACAGTTTATATATGTATATGTGAATACACTTAATAAATGAATATTTGTTCAAAATAAAATAAATATGATAGGAAATTTATTACATGTTAGTACTATTCTGTTCTTTTACTCATATAATTTTATATAATGATTTTACAAAATTGATAAATAATAGTTATTATATATAATACATAAAATAAATTCACTGTATTCTAAAATTTTATGTTATCAATGATTTTTACCTCAGTTATACTCAAGTTCAATATTTTTAGTGCATTTTAACATCTCTGTGGCTACACCTGAGTTTCTGGAGAGGAAAGAAGATTCTGTGTAGGCCTGGGGTCCCTCTGACTTGAACACAATGTAAATAGTTATACAGCACTTTTCATATTTTAAACTATCATATGTCAACTACAAAAAGTGTGATTGGCAAATAATAACAGTCTGTATTTTTAGTCTGAGTAATTTAAAGGCTAGAAAAATGTATTATGAACTTTTGTTACAAAACTAATACATTTCAAGGAAGGCTGGGTATGTTAGTAATTAGAAAAGAAGAGTTGCCTGATGTTCAGGCTCTGGTATGCTCTCTTCAAAGCTCCTTCAGTGTCACCTTGTTATATGGCAAAGCACAAACCTGGTTGTAGCTTTTGTACCTTGTTTCCTTCGATGGAAACTCTGAGATACTATGAGATGCCATTAAATTGTTAAGATGTCCTCAGTGGTCAAAAAGATGTTTTCCAGTATTTCTAAGTGTTGCAGGCATAGAGTTTAGCATAAAAAGTATAAACTTCACTGCTAAGGCTCTCCATGTATCTTATACCACAATAGTCTGAAAAGTAAACACTGTTACTATCTCTCACGGTACACATAAGTAAACTGAGGCACTGCTTACTCATGGTTTATAAGCTGCCATTCTATATAAAACGTACCAGGGGTGGCACAGAGACAGTTCAGTTTTAAAGGTCCCGCAATATCACTGTGGAGACTTGAGTTCAGGTCTCAGCACCCACATAACACCTGGGCAGCAGCATGTGTCTGTCACCCCAGTGCCGCAGGACACAGACCTGAGGATCCCTGGGCCTCACTATCCAGCCAATTCAGCTACGCCAGTGAGCTCCAGGCTCAGTGGCAGATCTTACCTCCTCAAGTAATGTGGAACATGACCAAGGGAAACGCTGGATGTCAACCCTGGGCTAGGCAGACATGTGCACAGATCTGTGCACACGCACCACGTATAAACGCACACTGCGTGCAAATGTACATTTACATATATGAATATTATAGGCCTTCATTAATTTTTTTTCTGAAGCTATAGGTAATTTGCATAATTAATAGAAAATCAAATTCAATAAAGGAACAAACATCTTCAGACTACTCTACCAAGTGTGTTCTTTGTTAGCACTCAGAAGTATTATGAGCTGGGCGTGGTGGCGCACACCTTTAATCCCAGCACTTGGGAGGCAAAGGCAGGTGGACTTCTGAGTTCAAGGCCAGCCTGGTCTACAGAGTGAGTTCCAGGACAGCTGGGGCTACACAGAGAAACCCTGTCTCGAAAAAAACAAAAACAAAAACAAAAACAAAAGTATTACAGCAGCAGATTAAAAAAAAAAAAAAAACATGGCTGTTGATTTAAGCTAACTAGGTTTTGAACCAGCATACTATAAATGACGGTGCCAATAGAAAACTCCAAGTTTATTAAGATTACTGGACAGACACAATCAGGCTACTTTATAATGACTTTCCTATATGGTGTTTGTCATCTTATAGTCCATAGAAGCTAACAGCTATCAAAGACACTTACCCTGTTGAAGTACTGTCAAGCCTCCTATCACAGCTTAATGTGTCAAGGAAGAGACTTCCTGCCAATGTTGTTGGATTGTAGACTAGACCAGATCTGCACTAGAACCAGAACGGTCTTGTGTTTTTAAATGTCCAGGAAATAATTATGGTAATGCCTCTTCTGTCCTAGATTTCCTCCTGTTGCTGTTATAAAATACTGACTAAAAGCAACACGTAGAGGAAAGGGTTTATTTGCCTTACTGGTTATAATGCATTATGGAGATAAGCCAAGGCGGGAGATGAGGGTAGGCACCCGGAGACAGGCCCTGCAGCAGAGAGCATGGAGCTACACTACTTACTAGCTTCTTGGTTTACTCAGGTGCTTCTCTTATACAGACCAGGCCTATTTGCATAGAGATGGTACCACCCACAGTGGTCTGAACCCTCCCTCATCAATTAGAAATTAAGAAAATTTCCTATAGGCATGGTCACAAGATAAATCGATAGGGTCAATGCCTCAATTAATGGTCCCTCCTGCATAAAGTTGAAAAAGGAAAAAAAAAAAAAAAAAAACCAACTAACCAATACACTCCCTTAAATTTCAGCGTGCACAAACATTCAGGAACGAGGTGTCTATACTAAGCCAGTCATATTCTAATCAAAATCATCATTAACATGGTGATCTAGAGCTAAGAAGAAACCCAGGCCTGAATGGCTGCTTTGCCTCCTGAGCTCTCTGCTGTGGCTCACCCATCCGCCTGTCACCCTACCATGCCGGTCTTGGTTCTCACACTATTCCTCGGGATAGGTGGATCACTAGTGTTGACACGGTTCCTTCTGTCTAGAAAGCTGATATCCCCACAGTGGAAATCACTGTCCAGCTCCTTGGGCTCCCTGGGTGTCTTTCAACTCTTCCCACTTGGGATACTGGGATCACACATGAAACTTTAAAAAGACCTCACTCGAAGACCGCCTCAGAAGCCAAATCAGAATTTGTTGAATGTGACTAAACTCACTGGTCTGCCTGAGCTCATCCAGATTCCACGAACACCCGGCTTGTAGAGAGAAAACAATTATTCGCCAATTATTCAATAATTGGGGTGACTGCTGGCTGTGGCAAACATTCAAGTCAAAGGGGCCACCACAGGCCTGCATAGGACCTGCTCTCCTCCCCAGAACTTCAGATGGAGCAAGAGAGAGAGCATTTACTCGAGTCTGCACAATGAGGGGAGGCTTACAGCTAATGTCAAAACTGAGGTGAATTCTGTTTTTGCAATTACAAGGCAATTCAAGATGGAATAGGGAACTCAGAGTTCAAACATCCTGTGAGTGCAAACTGACTCTGACTTCTTAAACCCTTTCATATACCTCATGGGACAAAGAAAACCATTTGATGCCATAATTGTTTTTAAAAGATATAAGAAAATGAGAGAAGAGATAACTATGACAGAACATAGCAATTAATAATACATCTGTTTTCTGCTGCTATGTCTGTATAAACATTCAGTATGATTAGTTTCTATTGTTTGTTGCTGAATGTGTAATTTGTTCTAATGCACAGATCATAATAGGTATGCAAAAATACCAAAAATAGATTTACTAGCTGATAGTATAAAACTAGAATCAACGAGAGAAATCATGCATACACACACACACACACACACACACACACTTCATCAAAAGCATTTATTTAGTTAACTCCATTAATCAGATTTTTAAGAAAAATAGATTTTTAAACTTACTTAATGTCCTTTCTACAAATATTAACTTTGGAAGCAAGCAAGCATAATAGATATATTCTATGAGAAAAACTAAACAGAACAAAATATAACTCCCCTATGCTCAAACACCCACATTAGCATTTGTGGAGGGAAAATCATCCCCGTGCCTACATATTACTGGGCTGAAACCCATGCCTGGATTATTGCTGTGGAGCAGTGGGCAAGGTTTATTTAGGAAATTTCATGCCGAGCTTCTGAAGTATTCACCCTACCCCTTTCCACACATAATTCAATATAAACACTTTTCTTCTGACAGACATTTTAAAAGATCAAAGTGTAGAACAAAGGCAAAAGGTGACATGAAGCACAAGTTCAGGAACATTGAGATGAATGGATGGATTAACCAGAAAATTCACGGTGACACCTCAGTCCTGCACAAGAGGTTCTGTTTATGTGATTACAGGTCCATTGCTTTGGAGATCCCAACCACGGAACAGCCACTCTCCTCTGTACCCCATCAGGAGACCCTGTAATATTTCAACAAGTCCATATATCAACGCCAATCAGTGCCATTCACCTGACATCTCATTATCGGCTTTAAGCAACTGGATGTCATCGAGAGAGGGACAAACAGTTCATTGTGCACAACATCACAGACCAAATAGAACCCTTATGCAAAACGTGTCAAACGAAATCCAGAATACGGTCAGCAAGGGCTAGATAAAAGTCAAATAAAATAAAAGGGGTGTGGTGGAATGCACCTTTTAGGAGCACATGATCCAACGGCTGCACACTTGTGATTTAAAGACACGTTACAAGCAGCAGTGCTCAGCTAAACAAAACAATACAGTACACTTGAGCTACAGAATCAGATTAGGAGTGAAGCTCTAAGACTGCAGGGTTATGAGAGAGAGAGAGAGAGAGAGAGAGAGAGAGAGAGAGAGAGAGAGAGACTGTTTAGGTTCATGAGCCGCAGTTCAGAATTTTCAGCAGTTTCCAGCCACTCTCTAAATTAAGGTTTTCAGCAGTGCCGTACACCATCATGTTAGTTTTAGAATATGGCGAAACATCAAAATCCTGGCCAACAGGGCTCCTTTCGCTGCTAGCTTGAAGGAATATGCAATTAATTATATTCGAGATTTATGGGATTCTAACAAGAACCACACTGACTGGCTGGCTAGTGACTACAAGAAGAAGGTAAACTACTTGGGGCTGGAAGAAACTATAGGAAATATATGCACAATGGTTTGCAGGAATAGATTTATTTGTAATAACTTATACTCCAGTCTAATAAAAGTCATACCCCCTTAGAACATCATTATCTCCATTTACAAGCTATATTTAGTCATAAAATAAAAAATAACTGAAAAACTAAATCAAAAGCTAAACAAAAACAAAAAACAAAAGAAAAACCTTCTCTTTTTTTGTTTCTCGAGACAGGGTTTCTCTGTATAGCCCTGGCTGTCCTGGAACTCACTCTATACATAAAAGAAAAACACTGAGTGGGAGTGGGTGGGTTGGGGAGCAGGGAGAGTGGAGAAGAGATAGGGGTTTTCTAGAGGGGAAAATAGGAAAGGGGATAACATTTGAAATATAAACAAGAAAATATATAATAAAAAACAAAGAAAGAAAAACACTGTTTCCTAACAGCTTTGGCATAATAATTAGCCAAAATTCACCAAAGAATTCCTTCTGATTCTATAAGGTTTTAAATTGCCTATGTGGAGCCGCAATTACCCGGCTGCAGTCTCATTTCTGAGGGCAACAGGGAAGGCAGAGAGTGCACATCTCTTCCTGCTCCTGCAGGGACCACAAAGCTCTTCTGTAAAGATGCTTGCCATGGCCCAGCAAGCTTCTAGCAGCTGACAGAACTCAGGACATTTCACATATAAGTAGAAACACCGTGGAAGGCGTAAGTCTATAAGCAACAGGTAAATAGTGCACAGTAAAGCGCTTGCTATGTCAGGACACTCATTTGCAAATATTCAAGAGATAGAGGGAAAAAACAAAACAAGTAAAAAGGCAATGGGGGAGCAAGAAGCGAGTGGAAGACCTAGAGAAGAGACTCAGCCCTGGGGGACAGAATGCACTCCGCTCATGGTATGCTATAAATAAATATTTAAAACACCGCTGTAGAAAGTAATGATGGGGTTTTGATCACTTTTTCATGGGGATTGACTAAACGAGAACTTTCAAAGGGTAAAATGTTTATATCACAACCAGTGCGATGTTCTACTGTCATCAGGGCAGAACATATTCTTAAAGGATTCTGGAGCAACTCGGGCTTTGGCTACACTTCTAATTTGGGAGGTCCAAGGGAGATACACAATCTGGCTATTCTGTATAATCAACAAGAGACGGGAGAGGACTTTTAACATTGAAACAAAAGGATGCTGGTGCCTAACAAGGAAGGAGATGCTTTAAAAGCCCCAAATGCCCCCACATATAAATCGTGTGAAAGCACTTAGTCAGGTGGTAGGTTTTTAGGGGATGACAAACGGCGTTAGCAGATTTTCAAACTAACAGCAGATGGAGTGGAGGGGCAATTTATAATCACTGGGTCTGGATACCTGTGAGGATTTTTGTCAACAGCATATTCAAGTGTAAGGCAGCGCACTACATAGCAAGTTCATGAATCCCACAGCTCCTTCTCTGCTTGGAGATGCCACGAAAGAGGCAATTTGCTATTTGGGTTGGCCACTGGGTATGCAAAAAAAAAAAAAATATTTCTCTCATAAGTTTTGTGGCCCCGAGTGAGTATCTGAAACCTAAACACATACATTTCTTTTCTCATTGGAACTTACTGGCTGTCCAGGAAACTTGGGTGAGTAAATCTGTATGTTGTTACAATGGGATAAAAGACAAAGATGTGACATTAAACAGATGACTTGACTGTTTATTCACAAATAATTGAAAAGTAAAATTTCCCCTAATAATAGAAGAGCACTGTTTAATAAAACATTGTGTTTTGTTTCATAAGTACGAAGTATATGCGAATGCCAAAGTGTTCATCTCTGGGACCGCCCCAGTCCAGACATGGGTGTCCAGTATAAGACAGTCTGATGTACTATATGGAAGGTGATATAGATTACTGGTTAGTCACTGGCATGTGACTGATGGAATGCAGAAATAAAAATTTCCCAGCTTGTGCTCCACACAAAGAAATCCCAGCTGGATATGGAGTGAAGAACCCTGGGCTGCTCCCACTTTAAAATAAAGAAGGCAACTTTCAAGATCTTTCGCTAAGACACTAAGAATATTAACTTTCTAGCAAGAGCAAATTTAAGCTTGCAAAATTTAATGTTTTCATCTATAAAAAGACAAAGAAATGGGAAGTCATTTATAATCTGGGGAAAGATATTGGTGATATGAAACTTACAGGCTATCATCAGATTATTCAATAAGTTCTGTATGTGAAGGAATCCCCGAGAAAACCAGACAGTACCAACCCTTCTAAAAGAAAGATTCTGAAAATAAACATATAAAAAGGAACCCAAACTCACACCAAGGAGGTGCAAATTAAGATTATAGGAACATTTTGTAGATGACTAAACACAGAGATATGAATGTGGAGGTGTTGGGGTAGGTAAGGGCCAATGAAAGTTCACACACACTGCCGGCAGGGACATAAATTGGTTTCAACTTTTGAAAATAACTTTAAGTCACCATATGGGAAATGTACACACCCTATGATTCCTAGCTTTGTCTCTAAGGTAGCCTAGAAAAAGCTAATTATTTTCAAAAGAGTACTTCTGACCTAATAGCAATAACCTAAAAGGATGTTAATATGCACAAGAGAAAACATCATGGATAAATATGATTTATTCGAGTAATATAAGAGTGAAGTGCAATAAATGTGAATAAATTCCATAAAATGCTCTGATTGGGTTTAGATGCAGGTCAGTGAGAAAAGCAAGTTGCAGAAAAGGGCGTGGTTTTCCCATGCCACAGTGATGCACCTCCCAAACCAATCAAACCAAAATTGCAAACACAATAAAAATAATATTATACATTTATATATATACAAATACAAATACATAACTACCGCTTACAGGACTCAACTTTTTTTTTAACTACCCGTTTTTATGCCTTTCACCTTTCAGTAAGATACATTATTAAAAATACAGTATCCTTCTCCTGAAAGACAGAATTGGTAATTTGGGTCACATTGTTGCTTCATGTTGACATCACTGAGACAACATCAGGCCATTTGCTCATTCCAGTGTGGGGGTGACCTTTAAGCAGTTTGGTCCCTTAAGGTGTGCTGTGGCCTTAGCCTCTCTAAGCATTTGATTTGCTTCTAAAAAAGATATTCAGTGGTAAACGTTATGAATTGTGTATTTATAAAACTAGTCAGTTTTAGGTTTTGTCCTAATAACATGTTTAGTCCAAACAATTTTTATGTGTATTCTATACTATAATGAATGAAGTACATATTATGTAGATGTGACTTACTATGAGCATCATTTTAAACAAAAAAATAGATGAGTGTTGAATTAAAGCTGCAAGCTGAAAATAGAAAATGATCTTGGTGAATGGCTATGACCCTTCTTTTTTAATTAAGTTGTAACTTGGCAAGTAGGAATATAGAAAGCTGCTTCATAGTGAGAGCCTAAATACCCAATGAGACATCATTTGTCTTCCTCATATGTTCTGGGATCGTTTTCCTTTAACATTTTTAAACGTTTATTCTCTGGGTAGGTATGTGTGACAGTGAATATGGCACAGTATGTGGAGAACATGCGGGTTCTCTCCTTCCACCATGTAGTTTCTGAGGAAGGAACAAAGGTCAGGTCATCTGGCCAGCTCTATTCTTTTGTTTGTTTGCTCTCTCTCTCTCTCTCTCTCTCTCTCTCTCTCTCTCTCTCTCTCTCTCTCTCTCTCTCCTTTTTTGTATGTTTACAGTTTTTTTCTTAATTATTTATTTACATCCCAATATTTGCCCTCCTCCCGCCACTCCCCTCCCGAAGTTCCCCACTCCATCCCCCACTTCACCTCTATGAGGTTGCCCCCTCCACTTCACCCTCTACCCTGGCATCCCCCTTCTCTAGGGCATCAAGCAGAGGACTGACTGCCTTGTCTGGGCCAAGAGGGAGAGGATGTGCCTATTCCTATAGAGACTTGATGCCAGGCTCTATTCTTGAGATTCCTAAAAGACAAAGAGAAAACGGTGCGTATAAAACAAATGCATCCATCCTATGCTCCTCCGCCAGGCTCTTTCAGAGCTCAGCTCTGCTGTAGGAAGCAGCCCCACATGGGAATCAAGTCACCCAGTGTGGGAGCTACAAAAGAGAAAAAGAAAAGAAAAGGCAACAATAAAAGTTCTGAATGCCTAGTGACCAAAAAGTAATTTGAAATCACAAGAACCCAGAGGATTCTGGCCCCCTTCATCACCAAAGACGACGTAGCTATTTTTGTATGGCACATGTCTTCTCCACACAGAGTGCTACTGAAGCACCCTGGCTCAGGCGTGAAATCACTGTAGTAGAAAATGCAGTGGTTTTTCTGTACATACAAATGAATCTGCTCTTGGAGGGTCGTACTTGCTTAGTTTTAGGAAATGGAGACTTTTAACACTTCCCTCCAGTGATTGCTCAGCGTGCAAGTATCAAATTAGTGCAGTGAATTGTGCTATTCTGCCTGGTTTTAAAAACTGAGGTTTGAGTTATTGACTTGAAGTTTCATTTAATGATTTTTTTTTTTAAAAAAAAATCATTAAATAAAATTTGACCTGGGATTCTGACAAGATTTGTACCAGTTTCCAAAATGTTTCTAAACATACCTCTGCTGTTTTGTATATTGATTTGTGTGAAGCCATGTGCATATTAGCACTGACGACAAATAGGGAGATTGCAAATGTCTAAGATTTAATTCTTTGTGTAATATTATATCCATAACAATAGTGTACAAATCTCCTGTAGCCCTTAGTTAATTAACAACATTTAATGCATAGTAAAGAGCTGTTTTAAAATAAAGTTCTTCCTGGTTTATTATCAATAAGTGTTTGATGTACATCTATTTTATTTCCCTTAAAAAGACAATGTGGTACAAAAATGTCTCAAGTGAAAGTGGTTCTAAGTGGTAAGGGTTAAAAAGCCCTACTTTGGAGTATACCCATGTAAAGCACTTGTCACCTAAGGCAGCTCTGGTTAAGCAGAACTAAGCAACTAGACTCATGGCAAGCAGGCACTGGGATTAATTGGTTACTTTGAGGCAGGATCTTCTATTGAAGTAAATTCTAGATCTTCTATACCAGGTTGATTGTTATGATGTTTATCCACAAAGTGCTGGCTGGGTCTTCCCAATGTTTACCTCTCAAGTGGGCAGGATGTTTCGAGCTAAGGACAGGCTGTCCATGTGATGAGATGAGATGTCCACTTCTGTGAGTCACCAGGTAGAGGACTTGTGAGCTTTGGAATGAGACTCACAATGACCATGCAAAGCGGCAAACCTCCATCATCAAGTTTGCACAGCCTTACCTCTTCATATCAAGAGAAAAAAAAGGGGAGCTAACCCTGTTAGGAGTATGAACCAGGCTGTGGGGGCAGGGGCAGAGGGGAGGGTGCACTGGGCCTGTGGTGCTCTAGCCCTAACAAGTAACTCCTGGTGATTAGAGCTTTGAGAGAGGACATTGGTTCTTTGGTTTTATTACTGGAAAAAAAGAAAGAAAGAAAGAAAGAAAGAAAGAAAGAAAGAAAGAAAGAAAGAAAGAAAGAAAGAAAGAAAGAAAGAAAGAAAGAAAGAAAGAAAGAAAGAAAGACAAACCACTCAAAACAACAAGAAATGGAGAGGAGCTACCAGCTATCATGTAACATTTAGTACCCCAGCCACTATGTAACATTTAGTACCCCAGCCACCATGTAACATTTAGTACCCCAGCCACTATGTAACATTTAGACCCCAGCCACTAAGTAACAACTATGCTTTGGTTATCTCTAGGTTAAAGGTGAAGCTGTGATCAGAGGAAAGAGTCAGCTATAACTTACCTAGGGACACAGCTAATAAATAGCAGAACTTTGACTCCGCTCCCAAGCTCTGTATTCTCCCTAATAGTACATAATTTCCAGAATATAAAACTGTTTAAACTCAGACATTAGTTAAAGTTGCATATAAAAAAAATGGACTCAATTGTCATTCTTTCACTGACAGCATATCCCACCACATCCCTAAGCTAAGGGAACTCAGACAGGATCAACTCATGTAGCAGAAACGACTGGCACCAGTTCATGCTACTCTTGGAACTTCATCTCTCCCCAGGGATTTTATACAATGACAACACATCCTTTTTCACCTTGGATGATGAAGATGTGGGGCTTATACCAATAGTTACCAATGTCAGAAACTGCATAAGCACAGCTTTGTTATCTGCAGCAGTTCTCAACCTGTGGGTTGCAACCATCAAAAACAAATCTGTTTCCAATGGTCTTAACTGAGACACTGCTCAGTAGTAAAATTACAGTTATAAAGTAGCAACCAAAATAATTTTATGGTTGAGGGATCACCACAATATGAGGGACTGTATTAAAAGGTCACAGCATTAGGGAGGTTGAGAACCACTGGCTTAGACCATGTGAACAGAAGAATCCCTCTCAATGGAATATTCTATGTAGCAACAGTTAAATTGACTGGACACAAAATCCATATTGTTTATCACACAGGTCCTATAGTTCTTGTGTTTGTAGTTATAAACTATGATAATATCAATTTCCAACAAGACTCCATGTTGTTCAGTCTTCGCAAGTAGCCTGGAAGCCCAGAAAGCTTCTTATTACCATCCCTGGTTACACTCTTCACCTGTCTAAGACGTGTTCTAAAACTTGCCAGATCCCACGATTTTTGGAGACCTCTGTCTCACCTCTTAGTTCTTAATACCTCATACCCCATGCTTTGTACTCTTCGACCCACTTATGCTGTCTTTGTCAAGTGTCATCTAACTTCTTCCACCTCCCCCAAGCCTCCACCGAACCCTAGCTTGTCAGTTTCTTCAAAGATTCATCAATCCCTCTTTCCTCTCTTCTGTCTGCCACTTGTTATTTCCATCCTCCACTTAAGATCAGAAGACTCACTTGGTCTCAATCTAAGTTTTCTATTTTGTTGTTCCTCTAGTGATTGGGCCTTTTCAAGCTTGAATGTGAATCTTTTCAAATGAAGATTTTGATTCCTTGAGGGTTTCTGGGTTTGGAATCAGGAATGGCTGGGAAGCAGGCATGCTGACCCATAGGCCACGCTAAGAACAGTAAGGCTCCAGTTCTCTCTTTTATCTCCCTAACAGCTCATCCTGGTTTCCTCCATTTTCTTCCATCTATCTTCCCTCCTACAGCCTTATTTCTCCTCCTTCTTTGCTTTTCATTTCCTTTCCCTTTTGAGAAATAATCTTACTACACAGTCCAGGCTGGCCTGTAACTCTCAACCCTCCTGCCTCAGTCTGTCTAATGATGACATTACACACCAGAGGCAACAATGTCCCAGCTGTTCTATCTTCTGATTTCCCTTTTTCTTTCTTCTTACTGATGTTGCTTTTGTACCTATTTGTTCAGAACTTCTATTAGTAATGCAAGTAATATTATTATTATTTTAATCATTTATCACATGCAATTTACCTCATATTATCTTACTTAAGCTTTACAGGACACAATTGAGAATTCAAAGGTTTTATCAGTAACAAAGCACATCTAGCTTACAGCAGAAACTCCTCCCAAGAAATTTAAAGAGGCAGCTTAATACCTTGACCTGGGCTACCCTCCCTCACATCTAATTAGCGATCCGAACCTCGCACTTTGAAAGGAAATAAACAGATATGCAATGAAGACAAAGAATGCATAAAGACGGGTCATAGACTACTGCTGGTAATTTAACATAAAATGTGGATTGGTAAGTGCATTACTATTATAAAACAATCTAATATAGCCATCTAGCCAAAATAAAATTGTTAAACATGAAGATGTTTAGAAAAAGTTATAGTTTAAAAAGTATTTTCAAGCCACTTCACCACAAAAAGGCAACTGGGGAACTATGTCCATCAGTGGGCCAGCTGGTAGGATATAATTCCTTTTGTATGACACTATAGAAGTCAGATACTCTAACCCAGTACTTCCCAACCAGGAGGTAGAATAGCCCTTTCAAAGGACTCACCCAAGACCACTGCAAAACACAGACATTTATACTACAATTCATAGTGGTAACAAAGTTACAGCTATGAAGTAACAACAAAAATAATTTTATGCTTGGAGTTCGTCACAACCTGTGTTGAAGGACCAGTGCATTCAGAAGGTTGAGAACCACTGCACTAGACAGACATCAAGCACACACAAGAGGCGGCACCTGTAGGTGCCATCTACTAGTTATATTCATACTTTCCTCACTGCCGAATCTATTAGTCTTCTTTAATTACTCCTTGGAACTCGGCACTTTTGATGGGCAAATTAGAAGCAGAAAATGTCTCCATTTTGTAAATAGGAAGCAGATGGACTGACTTAGTAGTTCTTGTGAACCAGTAACACCATTTCAAAATGCAGTCTAAGTCAAAAATCACTCATTTATCAGCAATGAGTCCCCAGTGAAAACCCGGGGCTAGGGGAAGGGGGACGGAATGTTCCTTTCAAGAAAATGAGCTACCATATATCTACATTTTTCTTTTCTCTTTTTCTTTTCTTCCTTCCTTCCTTTTGTGATTAATTTATATTAAATTCTACAAAATGAGAAAAATTGTGCCAGTTTTTTTTCTTGTATAATTAAATTTCTTTTAAAACACAAAATTACTCAGAAATCTTGCCCATTAATGGAGTCAGCTTCAGAGGTACATGAAATTACAGTTTAGAAAATTACAAAAGATAGTCACTTCATTTGACATTAAGAAAAAAAGAAAGAAGGAAATTATACGAAACCCTTCTGTGGAGTAAATAAAGGCCTGAATTAGGGGATTTAAGAAAACTGCCTTATTAAAACCTATCCTTTCTTAACAGAGATAAATAGAATTAATTATAATTAATGGTTGTAATTACTTTCATAATGTGCTTCTCTTGTCGTAAACATTCTTTAATCAATTCAAAACACAAACTTGCTCATTAGCTAGTTCATTGCATTAATGAGCTTTTATCAGCACATGTCTGAAAGTACCTCTGGGTACTTGAGCCAATCTGGGATACATTTTTGTTTTCCTCCCATGAAGTCAATACTTTTGATAATTTTCAGGCATACATCTTTTGCTGCAAGAAAGATACAAACTAAATGTAATAAATTATATTTTCTGACCTTGTATAAACTTGCTGGATCATTTAGTTTTCAAGATTTTCCTGACTTCAAAAATAAGATTCAGAAGAAATTCTGGCTAAAGGTTAAATTCAGCAGGAAGTGATTCAGCATGGCAAATGAAATTTAAAATATTCAACAGGATAACTGGATACCCCATGTGAAATGGTAACAATAGAAACGGAACCATTTTCACATCAACATTTGCTCATGTTTTTGTGGGGAAAAAGTAACAGCATTTATACTTATAACGTCATAATGTATATCTGTATAATCAATAATAAATTGATTTTTTTCAAAACAATGTCCTCCAACTTCTCCCAAATTTAAATGCCTATCATGATTTTTGATGATTGGTTACCAAGAGGCTATTTTTCTAAGATATCAAGATTGGCATTTTCTTTTAAATCAAGTTTCTTTTACATTCATATTATTAAGATACCTCACTGTCCTGTAAGGCACACAGAGAAAGTCGGTTTACAGCACATGTTGGTAACAATGGGCTCCCTCAATTTCTGCAGCCCTGTGGCGAGATTAGAAAAGCATGGCTGAAACATGCTAAAGACTGAGACTCCACAGGGTCAAGGATGAAATGCTACATCATTTGCAGCCTAACAGCTCATTCTCTTCTCTCCCACAAACAATTCATATTCAGTTGGGAGAGCTATGGCTCACAGGAGATTTGGAGAATGGGAGGCACCCTCAGCACTTTCACCAAGGTAGCTCCTTAGGAGCCACAAAAGCACTAAGTTAGCCTGAGTCTGTGGCCTGTGCTGAGTCAGCACTTGCCCTTGAACCAAGACATTCCAGAAGGATGGGGAGCTGGTGAGGAAGGACAGGGGTGGGGTTGATAAGAAGACCTCAAGGGATGAAGTAGGTCATACCCTGGCTGCTGTTCTCTAGTGTACAGCAGAAATAACCTGGCTTCCTGCCAAAGTCTCCCTCTTGCTCTCCCTGCAATAAAAGAAACAACACATTATAGAATTTTGTCCAATATGGACAATTTGGAAAAAATCACAATTTGGGAATCAAATTGGAAATAGCATTGCTGTATGAATTACAGTCAAAACCTTTCTTTAAAAGGTAGAATTAACCATTTCAGCAGGAAAGAGGAGGTTGTAGAATCGTGTGCGGACCGACTCCCAGTTTCTAAAACAAGAGAAATGAATACTTTGGGGGGGGGGGGTTCTGCTGAAATAATCTGAATGTAATTATGTACTAAATATAAGAGTGTGAAAGTTTAAGCTAAAATTAAATTTAAAAGTTTGAAGTTCTTCCTGATGGGAGAAGGGAGTGAGCCTACTCAAACAGAACCAACAGGTATGAGATGTTTGAAAGACACAGATAGTTCTGATCCGGGTTGTGAGTAGGTAAAAGAAATAGCATTACCTGTAAACCCAGTTTGAGGAAGAGATACGTCTGTTTTAGAAACTGCGGTATATTCTGTAAATTGCACTGGAGTAAAATAGTGAGAAGCATGGGAACCAAGAACCAGAGAGTATGTGAAGGAGATCTTACAAACATTATGCTTACCAGGGAAAACATTATTTTATTATAGGAAACAAGCTATTTTGGAATGAGCTTTACAGGAGCCATATTCAACTGCCATATTTCTAGTGCAAAAGCCAATCTACCAATGAAGGATTCTGAGTAAAGTGGGCTGCAAAGTTGTCTCCGTGGTTAATGCCCTTTCCAAACAAGCACTGGACAGGAATTTGTGTCCCCAGATTATAAATAAATTTCAAGTCTTCTTACAAGGAGGGACACACAGAGCCAGCTGACCACCACAGCTACCTATATCATTGACCTCTAGGTCTGCTTGAGAGTCCCTGCCTCAGTGGATAAGGTGCAAGAATGGCTGACGATGGCTTCAGAAAGCCATCGTGGGCTACCATGTGTGTGTGTGCACCCACATACAGGCGCCCACACAGATACCAACATGCACACACAGACACAGATGCATACTACCCATGAAAATGGAAAAAAAAATGAGGAATATGAGCAAAGGCATGATCTGCCATGACTATACATAAGTAAATCTCCTTAAATTAAATTACCCCTGCCCTTGAGCAGTAAACATAACTACAGAAAGGTGTAAAAATGAAAAGCCCACCATTATGTATTAATTGAAAGTAGTGCTAAACTGTCATGGGAACTGAAGACAATGAAAGAGAAGGAAGAAATTAATCTTTGAGGAAAGGAGATAAAGACCTTCAAAAGGAAGACGACATTAATTAGACCTTGGAAGATATAAAGAATTTAGTATGTTAAAGTGTAAGTAAGGGAAATTGATTTACTTCTTCAGTTTACTTTTTTCTATGATAAATGGGGAACCTTTTGGAACCTTTTTAACTAAAGAGATATTTTAGGAAGTGTGGGAGAAGAGTCAAGTAAGAATAACAAACAAGTGTTTCGTATGTGTTTTCTATAGCATGGAAAAGGGGGGAAAGCCTAAAACTCTAGCAATGAAGACAGCCATGGAACTGATGGGATGAAAGAATTCAGAACACGTAAATAAGCAAGACAGAGGCTGAAAAAGCCCACTCAGGATAAAGGATGATGAGTGTTCTTCCGAAATACTGGAAAATCATGGAAAAGTAGAAATATGGGAAGAATCGTGGCTCAGAAAAATTTAACCTCCAAACTTAAATTTCAATTAAGCAAATATAAGGACTCTCTTAAAACAATCTAATAAAAATGAGAGGACTGTAAGTAATCAAGAAATTGAAAGAACTCGAGGGCAAAAAGACTGCAGTGTCTGGATGCTAAGGGTATAGGAGGAGCCCCATACAAAAGGTCTTCATCAGAAGAAGGATATTAGAGATCCCTTGGTCTACCACTGGTCACGTAGACCAGGAGGGAGGAAATCATAGGGGACCCTTGGTTCACCCTGGAGCACCATTCTACTCTTCTGATTTTCTGTGGTTTTGAAAAATTTCACAAGTTTTAGAAAACACAATGGACAGCTGAGTTAACTCAAGTGCTTAGAAAAGACACTCTGGGGCAGTGTAGTTTGGGGCAAAAGTCATTGGTGCATCCTCTGGTTCTCCTCACCACCCCAAGTGAAGAAAAGTCACTAATAATACAGTCACAAAATCGTGGTGCACAGTAGCACATCAACACTGTAGTTTATTAGTTGCTATCCTTGAGAAAATCAATTACAAATTTCCTTGACATAAATTTTATAGATAATATTTTCTCCAATCTTCACACTATTCTTAAAGCATGGTGCTAGATCCCTGTTCTTGAGGAACAGTGAAAGGTTATATGTATAAACTCAAGTTACATCTGGCAAATGTCTAACCAGGTCTGCTGGTTCTATAGCAGGGGTTCATTGCTACTAACTGATGAGGAGGCAGAATAGCTAGCTATACAGTGTGACATAGGAGTCGATGCTAGCTTCCTAAGCATGGCTTCGGCATTCTGAAAGAAGTAACTTCTATGCCTCTCATTCCATGTATGAGTTTCAGAGGTTGAGACGGGTGGGGTTGAAAACAATTGCCACTCATAGCCCATTAAGGGACACCCTTTCCCAAAGCAGATCTAAATGCATGGTCTTCATAGTTTTACAAATATAAAGGTGTTCTACTGAAAACAAATCCAAAGTATTCTGAAGTGCCTTCAGGGGGAACAGTACACAGATGCCTTTGCTGGTTCACGTCTTCCATGGCCACAGACAAGTGTTCACTCTTTCTCCACTAGTAGCTAGGAAGGCAATCTGCATGCCCCAACCAGTCAGTCCCTGGTCATGACGACAAATCAGACATTAAATCTATTGGGCAGCCTCATCCAGCTTGCTACTCCTTCAGTTAACTTTGACCTCCAGGTATTGCTACAAACAGCAAACACAACACCCCTGTGACTGTGCAGTAACAAAGAACTGAACCCTACCTTTTAGTTCTGTCGCCCGGGAATAAGGTAACCTTACTGCAATCATGCAGTGTATATACCTCTTAATGAAAAATGATGCCTAGTGTGGTGTGGTCTGAACCGTCCCACAGATACTTTAAGAAGCGTTAAGAATAGGCAGCCCACTTTGCCTGGTGGAACTGAAGCCTCTCTTTCTCATTCTTCAAACATCTACTTTGTATTCTTGGTGCTGATAATAAATATGATACCTTGAAGAATAATTTAGCTCAGCCAATTTCTCTAGAACCTACATAAGCTTTTCTCTCTCTCTCTCTCTCTCTCAGATCTAATACTACCCAGCATTTCAAATTCTGAGAGATTAGTTTGAGATTATTTAAGGCACTTGGTCTGTAGTATTTTGGCATGACAAACCAAAAGAAATATGACCTGTAATTAAGAAAGCTTATTATATAAAGGTTTTCTGTTGCAAATCTTCCATAGAGATAAATAGGTGATTTTTCCCCCTTTGTCTGACAATGTTTCTTTTTTGGTAATTGAGTAATAATATATGTACAGAAGTCAAAAATGTATATGTTGAGATCTAATCTCAAAGTGATGGCTTTAGGAGATGGTGAACTTTGGGAGATGCTGCAGCTGTAAATGCTCTCACCAGTGTAATTAGCATCCTTCTCAGAGAGCCTGATGAAGTAGATATCTCCTTCCATTAATAATTGTGAGAGCAGAGGCGTAGTTTACGGTCCATAAAGCCCAAACCAGACACTGAGTGCCCTGGTGCTTCAGTCTTGGTGGTTCCATGTAGACGCCTGCCTCGCCAGCAAGGAAGACGCCACAACAGGATTCTTCTGCACACATTTATTGGGAGAGTTTGACTACGAAGGCAAAAGACCCCCGAGCCCCGAAACTGGCGCTGGTTAAATAGGCTTAGGAGTGGCGTGGCCATACCTGATTGGTGTTGCTTTCAGTCCCTCATTTGCATGCTCCGGGATGAGCTGTGACTTGGTGTGAAAACCTTTTCGCACATGCACACATTGGTTGTTTACCAGGACTTGCGGGGCGGTGTCCAGCAGTACCCAGCGCCATCTTGTAATGGCGTTATGTGGTTTCCCACAGTTCCAGCCTCTGGAACTACAAGGCATGTAAGATTTGTATTGTTTTATATGTTTTTAAAAACTGCACTCAGCTCTTCTCTAGGGTAATGGCAACCTGATTTGTAAAAGTATTTTTTTATTTTCTTAAAAAATGTATTATACATAAGTAAATGTGACTCTAAAGTCCATTATCATGTATCAGCAGAATTGGTTCCTTCTGAGGAATTCTCCTAATGGTTGATTATAAGCTGAAAGGTGAGCCAAGTAAGTATTTTCATATTAAGAAGAAAGAAAGAAAATAGAAAGGAAGGAAGAAAGAAAAAAAGGAAAAATAATGAAGGAAGGAAGGAGAGGAGAGGAGAGGAGAGGAGAGGAGAGGAG
>NC_034596.1:33046361-33071307 GCF_900095145.1 Mus pahari
AGAACGAACAAACAAAAGAGAAAGAAAGAAAGAAAGAAAGAAAGAAAGAAAGAAAGAAAGAAAGAAAGAAAGAAAGAAAGAAAGAAAGAGAGAGAAAGAGAAAATTCTTACAGTTCTTCGAGGCCTTCATGTCTGAAGATTCACACATTGTAAAGATCTCTGACCCCTTTCCTGTTCTGGGCCGAGTATAGTCCTCACAAAGTAATTTTATAAACTTTTACGATTTCAGGGATGCTTATTACAGTTTCTCCAGATTCACCTCTCCCCTGTGTACAGACATAGTCAATGCTTTAACTGGCCGCTGTCTTGACATAAGTACCAAGCTTTCCTAAAAGGAAAATAAAGTTGTGGATATCCCAGTAAAAATACCCCGACTTGTGCATGCAGAGAGGCCAAACAGTATTTGCAGAGCTTGAAGATGAGCTCGAATGGGAGCAGCTAGGAGAGGGAGGTGAGGACCACGCCCTGGGTACCTCTCAGTGAAGCTCTTCCCAGAACAGAACAGGGCCTCTGGGTGGGATTCAACTAACAGGGGGAGGTGCTCATGCGGAAACAGGGGTGCTCAGAGGTCTGCAAGTTAGGGCTTCTGACTCGGATGCTGAAAGGTGAGCCAAGTAAGTATTTTCATATTAAGAAGAAAGAAAGAAAATAGAAAAATTTTGGAAGAGAAGAGACGTGTTAGCTGCCATTACTGTAAGGACCTGGGCCTTTGCCTGTTGTTTGTTGGAGGTGAATCAGCAGACCAAGCTATGTTAAAATAGCTATGGTAAAATAGACATGCTGCTCTCTAGAGGCTACATGGAAGAACGGCACAGTGTGGGAATGGAAGCAAGCCGAGGTAAGGCCAGCCAGTCCTCAATGCTTTTTGACTTACCTTACACATTTAGTGCTATACTGAAATGTCAGTAAATACCTTAGGAGGGATTTCAGAACTTGATGCCAGCAATAACTGTCTGGAAACACAGCTACAGATCTTTCCTAGTTATTTTACGTGCACTTTAAAAGTTTATTGATATATGCTTATAAATTTAGCCAGTTAAAATGTTTTAATTAAGTTAACTTAATTAAATATTATATTTAAACCAGACTGTGTCACTGTTACCACAATCCACATTTAAAACATTTCAAATATTTCAGTAAAATCTCTCCTGCTAATCGCTAATCCAACCCCAGGCCCTGAAAACCACAAACCTATTTTGTACCTCTATAGATATGAGTTATATTTCATGTTTAAATACAGCAGCTTGGAAACAAAGAAATCAAAGCATCACCATGCAGGTGTGCTTGTATTCGAAGTGCCTTTCTTTTTCAAAGTGATCAATATAACTAAATGAGATTTAGCTCCCTCACTGAACCAAGTTTCTGGGGCTGTTCCTGCAAACCCAGTTCCTAGGGTCTGACACATTTTAACCTTCTGAAGATTCAGGGCTGATGGTATATCTGTAGCCAGTGTGTTTCAGAAAAATCTGCAACATTCCATCGCAAACTAAAGCTTCACTGGTTAACAAGTGTGAAGAATTCATGATATATGCTCTAAATTGGACCTCTAGACCACCCCTCCATACTACAGAGAACATTGCCAAGGGGGATAGAGAGAATAGAAGAATCAAAGAATGGTGAGATGTGCCATAAGAAAGGACATCCCCTGGACATGATATGGCCATTCATGAATTCACTGTAATCCAGGCCATCTGCACAAGACATGTACAAGGCTGGGATTGCCCACATTTCACCCACTGATGGAGTAGGAGCCCAGGAGACTACTGTGTTATCTCCATATTCAGGGAGAAAGTGTTCTGTTCTGCAGTGGTGAAGAAGCCCTTGCTCCAGTAAGTGGTGAAGAAGCCCTTGCTCCAGTAAATCACCTCCTACCCTTGGTAAGAAACTCTGATTCAACACAGTGAGCCACACACCAAAATAATGAATCGAAGTGTTGGGTGGGACCTTGTTGAGGAAAGGGGTTTCAGAGTAAGAGGGAGAGGGAATATAGAAGAGTGTGGGATGAGCGTGACCAAACTAATTTATATAAAAGGAAGATGCCAGGCAACAAAAACTTTAAAAGGAGTCATGGTTTTAGTATTTGCCTTCATCAGGAATGATGAGGGGGGGAATCCCCTTTTAAAATTAAAACTAGATTCTTCTATAAAAGATCCCAACCAGTTTCCCCTCCCTCCACTTCTGAAACCTTCTCCCCTCTCCCCAGATTCACTTCCCCTCTGTCTCCTCCAGAAAAGAGCAAGCCTCTAGAGATGACAGGACAAAGCAATTACAGTAAGACAAGGTGGAAGCCCTCATACTGAGACAATCCAGCAGGAGGAAAAGAGTCCCGAGAGCAGGCAAAGGGAGGTAGATAGATGCTCCTGCTCCCACTGTTAGGAGTTCCACAACACCACCAAGCTCACAGCCATAGCATATATCCAAGGGACCTGGTGCAGACCCGTGCATTTTTAGCTGAACATTTTTGAATGTTAAACTATCCCTTTCTCTACTAATGAACTAATCTCTCCTTTGAATTGGCCATGATCATTTGAGTCTGAGAGATTACGTAGACATAGGCACCCTACTGAAAACAGAGATCTCCCAGGAACCCAGATTCTTATGGCATTAACGGCAAAGCTTACGAATTCTCCGTTGGGGATGGCTCCGAAATGTGTTGTTAGTCTGGGAAGTTTCACTGCACCAGAGCTGACTTCTTCAAGAAGGAGATGTACCATGTGTGAGAGTGGCGGAGGCCACACTTGGCTCACAGCCCACTGTGGCAGTCTGTGATCCATACGATCTAAAAGTTATTTTTCCAAAGGTCTAGAACCTGTGTTTCTGTCTGAGAACACAGACTGGAGCAGAGATTTTTTTTTTTTTTTTTTATCAATTTACAATTTTTTGTATCATGTGATCCTCAAATGGGGCCATGTGAGGTCCAGTTTGTTTCCAAACATAAGGACCAAGGCAAAACAATTTCCAGTATTGGTCTCAAAGAAAAAATAAGAAAGCTGCATCAGGGGTTTTGTTCCCCGGATGTGCTGATCTCTGTGGCTGTCTCTGGTGCCTTAAGAACACTGCCAGGGTGGCAGCAGCCTCTCCAGAGGTCTGACTAGAGGGAAATAGATCAAAGCTAGATCCGAAATCACAGTAAGGCAGTAAGGCGGTGGTGTAGCCAGTTAGAGTCTGGATTAAAAGAATAGAGCAAATCAAACTAAACAAGAAAGAAAAAAATAGCAAGGCTCTAATGGTTTGACTTTCCGGTCTCTTTTTTAAAACTTTAAAGCATTATCAGTTTGGGGAACAGTGTACCTTTGTGAATCAAAACCATTGTAATTAACATAGCTTGGTCTGCTGATTCACCTCCAACAAACAACATGGAGAGGCCCGGGTCCGTACAGCAATGGCAGCTAACACTCTCTTCCCTTCCAAACATCATGGAGCAGTTCTATAAACATCAACTTGTCTTAATTTAAACCAAATATTAAAACCAAAATTTTTTCCTAGGTGGTAAAGCTTGTCTGCATATTTTCATTATTACAAAATGGTTGCCTTTAGTCCATAAACTACCAGGGCATAGTAAGGTCACAACGGAGTGGCAAACGCAGTAAATTAGAAGGAAAGTAACCAGAGCCTGGAATTAGCAATGACTCTTTTCACCTGGAAGTAAATGAGCATACACAGTCCTCTGATTAGCGCCGATTTGAAATGGAGTTTCTATTTAAATAATTCATCTAAACTCTGTTTTATAGCAAAATTTTAAAGTATTTTTCTTTATGGTGTTTTTTTTTATCATCTGAAAATATATAACCCAGGTTTTGCCAAGTGCAAATGGGAAATTTAATTTGAAGCCATTTTTGATTTAGCTTGCGAATCTACTAACATCAGAAGACGAGAATGCAAAGTGAGCTGCTATCTGGAATTGGAAGATAACACAAAGAAAAAGAAAGAAAGAAAGAAAGAAAGAAAGAAAGAAAGAAAGAAAGAAAGAAAGAAAGAAAGAAAGAAAGAAAGAAAGAAAGAAAGAAAGAGGAAGAGGAACACCTGTATTGTGCTTGACTCCAAAAGCCTGCCCTGTTTACCACACAGGATGGTGGAAAACAAATGCCTGAGTTCACAGGTGCCTGCCCCTTTCCTATCAAGCACAAAGGTTTTAGAACTCTCTATCCCATGTGTGTTGATCATGTAGGAACACTGGCCAGTCCTTCTGTTGTGTCTCCTTTATATGCTGTTGATACCCAAGATGCATCAAATCATGTCTCCAATCTCCTTCAACTACCTCATAAAGAGTCCATTTGCTCTTAAATAATAATAAGTCTGTGATAACAGGTTCAGGATCACTCTGAAGCAAGAATGGGCATTAATAACTTTATCCTCAGAGGCACAGATGATGGAAAAGGGTCATTGACTTAACATTCTTTAATTCTTTTAAGTGTAATAAGACTACGTCATGATTTACAGCTGAAAAGCACAGCTTTTGTTTTGCTTACCAAAAAAAAAAAAAAAAGTCTTTCATACTTTCATAACCTCCACTGTTGTGACACTCTGAGAGCTGAGAGATTTGAAGTTACCCTTTATATGGTTGGCTGAAATCTCTCTGCCTTGGGGGTCTGCAACAGGGGGAAGCCTACTGTTGCTTAACTACTAAAACATCAATGTTTCAGGGCTTACAATTGTATAAAGGCATTTTGTAGGATGACATCAAGGAAAACAACTTTTATGTGTTTATACTTCCACAGAGGGTCATATACTGCTAATTAAACAGGGTCCCTTCAGTTTGATTACATAAGGGGGCTTGGGTTTGTAATTCAATAGCATGTGAAGGTCAGTATAGTTATGAAAGAAACTTTAAGTGTTATGAGAAATCCGGGAACTATCAGGATATTTGCTCAAAAACCTGGAATATTTCTCAAAGCATTTTCCTGATCTGTTAAGGTACAGGAAAATATTTTTCTGGCTGTTACAGGGGTGACCAGCTATGACAAGACCTTGGATAGGTAATCCCCCAAGTTCCCTAAATCATGCAGATGGGTCTTTTCGAGAAAGGCCAATACTGAAACACAGGTTGTGAGGTTGAAATTTCAAAGCGACTAGACGAAGTAGGGAAAGACCTGTCTTCCAGCTTTGCCATTCAGCTAGCTACACTAAGACATTTCCTGAGCAGTGTTCTGAAGTCCACATCCCCAACCCAGCAGCACATCAACGCACACAGTGAGAACCTTGACTTTGACCATGTTCCCTTTTGAATATTTAAGGCAGGGGTGACTCACATCTTACAAAGCTAAGAATCTTTTAAAGTGAATTTCTGAGAGGTTTGAGATAGCGGCTGCTCCTACAATTGTAGTACTGCACTGCCCTCCAGAGGGGAACCCTTGGCAAATACTCACAATCCAGGAACGACAGGGGGATTGGGGGGACTGCGTGGCAAAAGTCTTCACTGTGATTCTTGTACTTCCTCCTCACACATCTTAAAAAGAAACAGGCCTGTAAATCAGTGGCAGCCCCGCTGCTCTGAGCACACAGCACCTTGTCTTAGGTCTTCTGTCTGCGTCGTCTCGAAAATTTATATTTGCTGCAGCTTTCACGGAGTGATAAATATTAATTATTTCTGTCGGAAGCCTTGTTTATTCATGCATATTTTACAGAAAAAAAAAATCACACTAAACACATAGCCAGAGGCAGCCTTTACAAGCTGAGACTCCTCACAGATGACTTGCAGGCACACAAAGGATAGCTAGAAACAGAATAGTTTACTGTCTAATTATGTTGTCACCACCTAACTGAAATGTGAAGGGTGCCCACAGCTATTGTGAGAAAAACGTAACTTATCTTGAACTTCCCTCTTCTTCCATTATGGAACCCATTTCTATTCTGTCCTGTGTGCCATCTCAGACAAGGAATGGTTTTTGTGGCTTGTCAATTCCTGGTTACTCAGTATCCGTTCCAAATGAAAGAAGTTAAGTCAGAGCTGTGATATCTCAGCTTTGTTCCCGTAGGGCTAAGTCAACTTGTGAATGAAGAGCCTCTGCTTTGAAAAGTTAAACGATGACAAATATATATGTAGGGCTTCTCAAATATTAATTCAATTATCACATGAATGACAGTGATACTGTCACCACCACCCACCTTTGGTGCCAATGAGTCACAAGCAGGTTAATTCAGGATCACAGAACTGGGATGTGATAGAGTCGAGATCCAAATTCAGTTTAGCTTCGGTATTACTTCTTGGCTTTTTTTTTTTTACATTAACTTAATATGCTAACAAATAGGTAGATATCCTACGAACCAAACTATAAAGATCATTAATAATATTTTAAATGAAGTTAATATTTAGATCATGTCTCTATAGTCCATAACACACAAAATTATTAGAATTTCCATGGACCTTGGAAATGCTGCAAATTGGAGTAAAATATAAAATAATTTTGTGATAATTAGAAAATATCTACTCTCATTACCTTTTAGGAGAAAACACCAAGACATAGAAACAACAAAAACGGTGGCTCCATAGTTAACAGCAGTAGTTGTTATTCGAGAGGACCCAGGGTTTGTTTCCCAGTATCCGTGTGGTGGCTCAGAAACATCTGTTGTGAGGATCTAGCACACTCTTCAGACCTCCATGGGTGTCAGGCATCACAAAGTGCATTTGTACAAACATAGTCAAAACATTCATACATATAAAATAAAACTAAATAAATCTTGTGCACTCAGTAAAAAGATTCATAAAAACTACCAAAATATTAACATCCTTCTTAAGATCATAAAGATTAATTGTATAAACATGTAGACTTATCTCTCAAATATCAAGGAACTCATTAGATATGAAGGAACCTACATGTTGCATATATTGCATATATATATATATATATATATATATATATATATATGGAACCATCACTTTTAGTAATTGTGATGATGTATCTGTTAACAAAGGAAGGAGGAAGACAATGTCACTGGTGACTTTCAATGGAACCACAGAGGTACCATTATAAACAGTCACGTAAAAGCCATGTACACAAAATACACAAAATGTATTTCAGGCTATACTGAGAAAACAATGTTCTTGCATCAAGCACTGGCTGGCCTGCTAGCCAGGTGGCTGGATTCAGAAACCAGAAGGCCCCTGGGAAGGCAGTCGTCGGTAACTACAAAGCTACAGTGCCCGGTGTCGTTATGGGGATTAGAGGGGGGTCACACTCCACAGCAGCACCTGCAAAACTATGACATAAGCTTCTAGCTGACATAAATCATACTCTCTCTGTTTTGAAAGCAAATAATAAAATAGTTGTTCCATGTCTCTTGACCTTTATTTCTGGGAAACTTGGATTTTTCCCTTTTTTGCTTTGGAGTGCAACCACCCCAGCCCTCTCCCCTCCCCCACCCCACCCATACTCAAAACCTCCATTTCAGAACACATGCATAAAGAGTCATCTCCTTATCTCCAAGTAACTCTCACCTTAAACATCACTAACATATTATGTTGCAAAGTAGCTTAACATAAGGTGGGAAGAGAAACAAGACACTTAGAAAGGCAGACACCAAAAGGAGAGCAAAGGGTTAATAGAGATGGAGACCTGTAGCTGCCCAGCTGAAGATAGAGAAAAACCACTGAGGCATTTCCACCAAGAGCTGCTAAAAGTTAGTTAACAAAAATGTAGGGAACGTGCTGCACAATTGGTTTCTAGATTCATCTTTTCCATAGAATCCAATTATGCAAAATTGCACTTTCCCCAAGCCTGCTTCTCAAGTCAGCTTTAACTTGATATAAGATTCAATGAAATGAAAAGACAAGGCAGAAATCACCCTGAAGTCACTGAATTAAAGATATGTTTTATAATTGCAGATATTTATAAATCCAATTTGCCATAAAAGCAAAATGCAGAGTGGTAATGTGACAGCAAGGGGGAAATCCATTGAATGAACATTATCCTGTGTCTATACTGTAGCTTCTGCTCAAAGTGACAATAGCCAGGCCTGCTACGTAGGAAGCATTTTATTTGCATTCTAAGATTCATACTCACACACATGATGGTTCTCAAGTGTCTCAGGAAAGACCAAGAGAGCTGCACAGTATATTTATAGTGAATGGCTGACTTATTAGAGAGAAAATGATTTTAAAGAACAATTAAGGGTCAGTATTAGGTACATGGACAGAAATACTAGCAAAAGGTGTGCTGTGCACAAGGAAACACAGGAGAATGTGTATAAACCACCAGCAACAGCCACACTTAGCACATAGATACATAAACCAGCAAGGGCCAGGGACAATATTGTGTGCAAAAGACCATGGGCCAGAAAGGGGCAATGCTGTGCATGTGGACACACAATGCAACAAAGGGCAGTGTTACATACATTGAAACATAAACCATCAAGACTCAATACTATAAAGGGAATATATAAATAATCAAGGGGAAAGGTTGAGATGGTTTCTTTAGATCCAGGATTAAGTATGGATGCTTCAGTCCTTCTTAGAAGGGGGAACAAATTGTCCATGGGAGGAGATACAGAGATAAAGTCTGGAGCAGACTAAGAATAAACACAATTCACATGGAAGTTGTTGCACTTCCTTTCACTTTCCCATTACATTTCGTGTGAATGTAGTCCAAAGGATGCTTAAAGACAGACCATCCCTATATAGTCTTATAAAGGAACCCCTTGCTAAGAATCCTCAAAAAGTCATGTTCAGATTGTCATAGTGTCAGGGCATCTTCCTCAGTATTTTATTGCTTAGCAACCCAGCAAAAAGTGTGACCGGTGACTGCTCATTTTCCTTTCCTTTCTGGGAAGAGACGGGAAACCATCTTCACTTGGAAACTTTTTAATATGCATTTAAAATACTCACAGCTGTGTATTCTGGCAATTGTCTGACTTTGTAGTGCTGTTAACTGGCACTGTACTAACATGGTGAATTAGTCTGTTAAGTCTGCTCTATAAAGAAGCACTATAAAACATTTAGTCAGTATGATACAGAGAACAAATATGAGCTGTAGGTTTTGTTTGTTTGTTTTTGTTTTTTAACACTCCTGCCCATGGTATGATGTTAAAAAGAAAATTAACTTTCCTAAGAAGGATCATATTATGTTTTCTCACAAGACTCTCACATAAATTCCCTTATATTAGTCCAGTATGTTATCATAACAAAGTAGCCAAGACAAATTATAAAAAACTAGCAGTTCTGAATTTCTTAAGAGAGATCAGCCCTAGTTCTTGGGCCTACATGGTATGCACTCACTGATAACTGGATATTAGCCCAGATGTTCAGAACACCCAAGATACAACTCACAGACCACATGAAGCTCAAGAAGAAGGAAGACCAAAGTGTGGATGCTTCAGTTCTTAGAAGGGGGAACAAAATGTCCATGGGAGGAGATACAGAGACAAAGTTCGGAGCAAAGACTGAAGGAAAGGCCATCCAGTGACTGTCCTACCTGGTGATTTATCCCATATACAGTTACCAAACCCAGACACTATTGTGGATGCCAATAAGTGCTTGCTGACAGTAGCCTGATATAGCTGTCTCCTGAGAGGCTCTGCCAGTGCCTGACGAATACAGAAGTGGAGGTTCACAGCCATCCATTGGACTAAGCACAGGGTCCCCAATGGAGGCACTAGAGGAAGGACTCAAGGAACTGAAGGAGTTTGCAGTCCCATCGGAGGAACAACAATATGAACCAACCAATAACCCCCAGAGTTCCCAGGGATTAAACCACCAAGCAAAGTGTACACATGGAGGGACCCAAGGCTTCAGCCACATATGTATCAGAGGATGGCCTTCTCTGGCATCAATGGGAGGAGAGGCCCTTGGCCTTGTGAAGGCTCGATGCCACAATGTAGGGGAATGCCAGGACAGGGAAATGGGAGTGGGTGGGTTAGTGATCATGGGGAGGGGGATGAGATAGTAGGGTTTTTGGAGGGGAAATGAGGAAAGGGGATTAAAAATTTGAAATGTAAATAAAGAAAATATCTAATAAAAATGAAAAGAAAAGAAAAGAAAAATCAAAAGAAAAAGAGAAAGAGAAAGAGAGAGAGAGAGAGAGAGAGAGAGAGAGAGAGAGAGAGAGAGAGAGATTGATTGATTGCAGGACAACTTTACAAGAAGCAGATGTTGCAGGAAATACAGGGGCCAGCCGCAGAAATTCTGAGAGACAGAGGTATCACAACCTTCTAGGAAGTATGCCCTGGTTATCTGAGGACAACCCACATCTCATCCCTTCCTCCAAAGCCACTGGGAGGAGGCCAAGTCATGTCCTATTGGGTGGCACACAGGTAAACCGCAGCAGTACATCAATTAAAAGAAATTGGGGAGACTTTGAAAAACAGGAATAAATGCCAGGATGCAAAAAACAAACAAACAAAAGCAGAAGAGAACTAACAAATCAAAACCCTGAACTCTTACCTCTGGGTTACAAGATAACAATGGGAAACTTCAACCTAGTCTTGCTCTGAGATTGCAATAAATGTTAGCAGGTCCTTTTTCAAATACAGATAGGAAAGTAATTCCATTAACTACTGCTAATAAGAAGCAATATTCTATTTTAGATAGGACGGTTTCTTAAGAGTCTATCAAATGTTCTATTTCTAGTTTAAATAAAAAGGCATTTTCACGACAACAAAGGAAAGAACAAACTCTCCTTTTCTTCAAACTAAAGAAAAGGGTCTTCATAAGATATTCACATCCATTCTTTAATTCAAGTTAATGGTAGACAGGAAAAGAAAAAATGAGAGATAGAAGTTAACACTTCAAATAAATGCATGGCTATAGAAGTTAAAACAGAAAGTGACAATTTTTGAGATCTAAATGGCCAAAATTCTTTTATGTTGAAGCAGCCACCAAGAAGAATGCTGATGAGTACTGCCTGTCTCTGAGCACTGTCAAATTAAATGTATTTTGAAATCATCTCGTTTAATGTATTTGCCACATCAAACCATCAATTCCAAACATTTTATGGATTCTTTTTCGATGCAAACATTTTGGTTTCCTTTTTTATAACACAATTACTGCTATTTTAGGAGGATGAAAGAAACTTTCTTAATTATGGATAAGAACATAACTTTTTTTAGCAAATGATTTGTAATTAAACCAATTACATTTAGTACTCAAAAACTCAGAATGTCTATTCTGTATGTACGAAATTAGCATTGGTCTACTCTAGTCTCCTTTGGCAAACTCTTAGGAGGAAAATGACTTCCTAAAAACTTTGAAAAATCTACCTTGAGTCTCAAGAGATTGAGGCAGCATTTGGAACATAAGAGCTGCTCTCTGAGCCTCTTTAAGAGAATCCTAAGTGAAAAGAAGCCCTGATTCATGATGTCAGGAGCCACCAGGGGGAGTCAAATCCTCAAAACATAGGTGAAGGTAGCAGAACAGGCTGAATGGAGGTACCAACCAGGAAAGATGGGCTGAGACAGGTGGTGGTTACTAGGTCCAAACAGAGGCTGAAAGAAGACTTTAGCCTGAGAGGCAAAAATGGCCTGATGCATCCATCTTGAGAAAAACACATTCACCTCTTTCTATGAAAAGTCCCGAAGCATGATAAACTAAGAGGTGCTTCTCTGCTAACCCAGTAATTCCTGTAGGGAGAGAGCGCTGGCTTTAGCCTCCTGTTGTCTACAGCCTCTGAATCAGACCTTGTTCTAACACATGAGAGGGAAGAAGGATTAGCCTGATCTGCATGAATGAACAACTTCTAGACACAGGAAGGAGACATTTCTGAGAACAATAAAGAGTCCAGCAAAGATATTCAGCAACAGAATAAATGTGTTCCCTGTATATACTGTTTCAAATCAACTCGGCACGTGCATTCTACAAGAAGTGAAATTGCAGAATGGATACAGTCTACAAGACAGGAATTCTGACTTGGAGAAGAGCACCTTTTCAGGTGGGAGAATTCCCTGGGTATCTGATTAAAACCCTACTGTCCACGTCTCCAGGACACAGGCCAGCAGGCTCAGGCAGTGGAGGGTTGGAACCAGATCCTCCCATTGTGCCTCATGACACAATTGTGAGGCTTGGGTGGGGAGATCAGCTCGCCCGTGTCTGAGTTATGCTAAGCCTATCATGTAACCCTCTTAATTCTTTCACAGACTCCTCATCAACAACCTCAGTTCCTCACAAATTGCCCTGATCAACTGTTAGAAGTTGGCGAACGAAATTTTCAAATGTCTAAAAGAGTTCTGCTCAAAAATCTCTAACTGCACACTTAATACTAAATTGAATAAACCTTCTCAGAAAGTCACCAAAAATTCCATCCAAAGCCGAGGCCTTGGGTTGGTGCCAAAACGCCACAGCATATCCAAACTTTGAACAAATTTCAAGTTTTAACTTTTTTTTTTTTCCTTCCAAACAGAAGCTCAAAATATGTGGCTCCTATGGTCTCAGAAACTTAAAACTAGTCATGTGGGATGCATAGAAAAATGTACCTAGGACCAACAAGACAGTGGATTGTTTACTGTGCTAATTTAATACTAGCCGAAGTTTAGAGGCAATGTGTAAGCACAAATCCTCGAAAATATTGAGCACCTTGTTTGTGAACCTGGGCGTTTTTGCTACTTTATCTGATTTTTAGCCATCCAAACTGCCTGTGGGTAATAGAAGCTTATGGACACATTACAGTGAGATAGGAGCTGGACCCGTGATCAACTAACTTCTATATATGCACAAAACACGGTGATGCTTCTGTGACAGCCTTGTATACTCCTGAGCCTGCTAATAGCACTGCTTCTCTTCTTCAGAGGGACTCAGCCTGTAAGCTCAGATGTTTTCTGACCTGGCCCTCTCTAGGATGGAACCATGTTCAGGCCCTTCCCAGTCAAAGATATTCTGATGCAGCAGTTCTAGAAAATGCACCCGGAATTTGGTCAGGACTTGATACAATAGGTAACTGAATAAAAGAGGGTTGCTCTGACCAATTTTTAGGCCGTATTAAACTGTTAATCTGGTTAGTAGGCTCATGAAGATTAAACACAATGTTTTCCCACTTTTAATAAAATAAAACTATCATTCATCTTAGTAAAAATAAATACATATAAAAATGTTAACTTACTGAGGAAAAATTTTTCCTTAAGAAAAAAGAGATACAGTATAGATGAAATATACACTAAAATCATTTTCCTTGAATCAAATGAAAAAAAAATGTAGAGAAGGGAAAAGAGGTACAAAACAAGGTAGAAATTTATTTCTTTTTTATATTTTTCTAGATCTTTTAAAAAAAAAAGTTAGGGCTGGAAAGATGTCTCAGCTGTTGAGAGCACCGACTCCTCTTCTGCAGGTCCTGAGTTCAATTCCTAGAAACCACATGGTGGCTCACAACCATCTGTAATGGGATCTGATGACCTTTTCTGGTATGTCTGAAGAGAGCAATGGTGTACTCATATACATAAAATAAATAAATATTTTTTAAACAGTTAAACATAGGCTACTTTATTTGAATTTAAATGCAGTTAAAGCAAATACTGACACAAAGATATAAAAATTGTAGTTACTATGGGGTGTATTGTAATATTTTGGTGCACATATTTATGGTATAACATGTAAATCTGCTTGAATACCTTTGCTACCTCAAAAAAGCTTCAGGTAGTTATGCTCAAACATTCAATTCCTTTCTCGTAGATTTCTGAAATGAACAGTACAGTACACCTATGAGCAGCATACCCAATCTATATGAGTACCTGGGACTCCCTGCTCTTATTTTATTGTGAACAACACTTTCTGCACAACCTTGTGATTTAAAATGAACGTGGATTTAAGCAGAGCTGAACATATCAGGCACAAAGGTAGGTTGGGTCACATAGTTACACTCTGTTTTAGAAATAAATGAAGAAACAAACAAAATAGAAATAGCAGCAACAGAAAAAATATTTGCTGTCTTTATATAAAGACATATGGTCTTTCTCTCCTGTTCAGTATAAACATTTAGATTGTTTAACAGAAACAGAAG
Organism: Mus pahari; assembly: GCF_900095145.1. NCBI lineage: Eukaryota > Metazoa > Chordata > Mammalia > Rodentia > Muridae > Mus > Mus pahari. Next base: position 33,060,278 of record NC_034596.1, read on the forward strand.
TTCAATGAAGTAGATATGCATTTTGGAGTAAGAAAGCTCTTCAGTTTAACCCCTAAAATAATGATAAAATACTACATTATAAAGAGAGGAATATGTAAAGGAATATATATTCATTCAGTGCTTTATAGTGTTCTTGACATTGGAAATGAGAGAAAGCATAGCTATAATATATATTTCATAGATGAGAGAATGAATGGGTAGGGATGAAATAACTCAGTTTTCTGACATCACAGAGAAAATGGCAGATAGAACCTTATTCTTACAACACAAACCTGATCGTCAGTCCGGAGTCTTTACTGTCTACATAGTATCATTAACCTTTTTTTCCATTCTACTTTATACAATGGAAAAATAGAGAAATCATTTAAAATAAAATTTTTAAGACAATGAACACAGGGCCCCCAATGGAGGAGCTAGAGAAAGTACCCAAGGAGCTGAAGGGGTCTGCAACCCTATAGGTGCAACAACAACATGAACTAACCAGTACCCCAAGAGCTCGTGTCTCTAGCTGCATATGTAGCAGAAAATGGCCTAGTCGGCCATCATTGGAAGGAGAGGCCCTTGGACTTGCAAAGATTATATGCCCAGTACAGGGTAATGCCAGGGCCAGGAAGCAGGAGTGAGTGAGTTGGGGAACAGGGCAGGAGGAGGGCATAGGGGACATTTGGGATAGCATTTGAAATGTAAATGAAGAAAATATCTAATAAAAAGACAATGGACACTGACTAAATAGATACAGTTATCATTTTATATGACATATAATTCTAATCTGATGCACTGAAATATTTGCCAGCAAGTGGAACCCAACAGCCCTCAGCAGACTCCCATAATCAAAGACAGCAAGAGACAGAGGCAAATGAGGAGTCCAGGGAAGACCCAGGGCAAAAGACAAAACATAAAGCAACAGGCAGCAGCAGGGTGCTCATCAGCAGGGGCAGCGGAAACATCCCAGAGAAAACTGACATAACAGTTCCTGACGATCCAAGATGCTACATAGAACTGGTACTACCAGAGAGAGGAAAAGGTCCCCATCCTAAGATGTGACTAAAATAAACGGAAGGGTTTCCCTTGGCAGTAAAACTAAGCTCAGGACAGAACTAAGCTTATCCTGCCCAACAGGAACTGGAGGAGGAAAGTCAGCGACCGCTACGCATCGGCACCTAAGGTTAGCCTTGTATCATTCTAAATATAATTTTGAAAAACTTACCAGTCATGAAAGAAGCAGGAAATTATGACTCCAAAAAAGGAAGGAAAAAAGTTTAAAGAGAAAAAAAAAAAAAGAAAAAGAAAAAGAAACATCAAAACAGGCTCCCAACACAGAGGTGCTAAAACTAACTGGAAAAATTAAACCTTTAAATAGTGATGTAAGTATATCCTGTTGGTTGAAAAAAATAAAGTAGCGAAATGAAAGGTATTAAAAAGAACCAAGGAAAATATCTAAAGATGGAAACGATAATGGGTCAGGTGGAAAATACATTGAATAAAAACAACCGCTGTTACCTGTAGCCAGGGATGAAAGAGGACCAGACTTGAAGACACGGCACAGAAACTACAGACGTGACACAGTGAGGAAGGGAAATGAAGGTCTTAAACAAAAAAGAGCTTTGTCTATATGAGAAAACACTTTAGGTTTCAAGTTGTACAAAGAGCATGCATTGTAAGCCCTCGAGTGGTAGGAAGTAGTAGTTAGGTTACCAACGCCCACATAGCGGCTCACACCGAGCTGTAGTTAGGTTACCAACGCCCACATAGTGGCTGACACCGAGCCGTAACTCCTGTCAGGGGTTTTGACACTCTCTTCTGTGTTCTGCAGATAATACATACACATAGTGCATCCACTACACATCCTATAGTGCATAGATATATCTGCGGGTGAAATATCCACATACACAAAATGAAATACTTAAAAGATAAAATGTTCAGAAATATGTGAAAAAAAGACAAGTCCAAATTATAAATCTGAACAGAAATTTTAACCAAAACTCATAATAGTGTGTATAAAATTTATAGTTAAGTCAACAATTTAAAAAAAAAAAAAAAAAAAAAAAAAAAAAGGAGAGATCCGGCGTAGTTTTGGACAAGTTCTCATGTTAGAGCAGATGAGTGACCATGTCACTGAGGGATGCACAGTAGTAAATTAAAGAGAGAGATTATAACTCCTAAATTAACAACCATGCTGAAGATACACATAAAAAAGAAAATGAAATGAAATTATTTAGAAAAAAATAATTATTCTGAGGAAGGAACATATTTTCATACAAGCATTAGAACCTGCTTGATCCCCATAACTTATGTCAAAAAGCTGGATACTTTTAGTTTCATGTGCTAATATCCACAAGGAAGTGCAGTGCGTCTAGGCTCCTGAGACTGTTGTGTATAGCTTATAGTCATAGAGAAGTACAGAGACAGTTGGATCCCTGACAACTTCTACATTGTGGCCTTAACTACCCGGTGAGCTCCAGGGCAAAGAATGGCTATGCTTCAAAAAACACAGTGGAAGATGAATGATGAATGACATATAAAGTTGTCCTCTAGCCTTCACACACATGCATACATGTACACATGTCTAAGCACACACATGGACAAGCCACATGAGAGGAAACGTGCACACACACAAACATGGAACACAAGTAAGACTGGCAAATAAAAATAGATCAACTAGAGAGTATAAAAGGAGGGTAATTGGGGTTATTATAACTAAAGCATATTATGTACATATATTAAATGTCACAATAAATATTATTTTGTATAATTAATATATGATAATAAAACTGCTTTAAATTTAATCCAAAATAAGGTTCAAAAGTAAAAGGTAAAGACAGAGTAGGTCAGAAAACTGGGAAGTAAATTTCAGTATCACCTTATAAGAGAAACACATTAAATATAAGTAGTCTAACTATATTAACTAAAACTTAAAACTACAATCTATATATTTACAATAAATATAATAACACAAATGGAAAGGAAAGAAACATAAAATAAATAAATGTTAATGCTAATCAACAGATTATAAAGCAAATAATATTTGTAATGATAAAGATTGCCATTACCTAATAGTAAAGTGGTTAGTTTATGAAGAGGACATAGCAACCCTAAATATTTATGTATTCAATATAATTTTAAAAACTAGTTGGACAAAAAACAGTATACAAGAAATCAGAAATCAGCAAGGACAAACAAGAACTGAATGGCACCATCTCGTCACATTAATATAAAACTCATTGACAGAATAAAATTCTTTCAAGAGCACAAAACTATTTATTTATGATTATAGTTTTATATACCATATTGTGTGTTATAAAAACAAATACAATAAATTTAGAAGGGATCCCACTATCATACACATGATCTTTACCCTCCCACCAATAGAAGTCACATACAAAAAGATAAATGGTTTCATTTCATTATATTTCTTTGCATTTGTATAACTGTAAGTTATATGATATGGCATCATGACACATATATAATGACATGATTACTGCAATCAGGTAGACAAAATCAGTAGTTCACAGTTACTTCTTTAATATTTTAAAAGCATTTTAATCTGAGTTTGAATGAAGACACAGCCTATAAAAAAAATGAGTGAATAGTAGGTAAGACACTAATTCTGAATGATGCCTTAAGCCAATTACTACCTTAAGAAACTGAAAATAAGTGACCAAAAGAAATCCATAGCTGAAATGAGGTTATGGAGAAGATTGGGGCACAGATGGGTGGCATAGAAAAGAGAGACATAGAAAAATCAATGAAATCAAGACTGATTATCTGAGAAAATCCTCCTAGAGTCCTGATAGACAATCGTAAAAACAGAGACTATCATATTAAGAATGGGATTCATGGAGCCAAGTGTGGTGATGCGCTCCTGTATTCCCAGCATCCCAGAGGTGAGGACAGGTAGGTCTTTGTGAGTTTGAAGGTAGCCTGGTCTACAGGCAACCCAGAGCCTCACAGTGAGTTAATGTTTTTTTTTTTTTAAATAATAATAATAATAATGGAAGTTATGACATCACTTCAGGGTTTACAGGGAGCCAAAGTCTCCTCAGAGTCAGCAGCCAACGACTCCGTGCTTATACATTTGAAAATGCACATGAAATGAATAATTCCATAAAAACATCAAACTACCAAAACCAAGAAGAAACAAATGTGACCAACAAACTACTTAGGTTTGCCATTTAAACTCTCTCCATAAAGAAATCTCTGTGCTAAGATGTAGCTCACTGTTGAAAACAAAAAACAGTAAATGAAACTTAAACAGGTAAGAATGTGGCTGTTCATGCCCCTCATTCTAGCTCTCAGGAGGCAGAAGCAGAAACATTGCTATAAGTCCAAGGCAAGTCTGGACTGTACACTAAATTCCAGGCCATTTTGAGTTCTAGACTGATAGGCTGTCTCACTAAATAAGGGGGGGGGGGCGGTGTGAGGAAAGAAAAGAAAAAAATGTCAATTTTGTTCTTCCCCTCCCTTCCTCCCTCCCTCCCTCCCTCCCTCCCTCCCTCCCTCCCTCCCTCTCTCTCTCTCTGTATGTGTGTATCCAGAAAATTCAAGGAAAAATATCGTTTTGAACTTGCTCCCTGAGATCAGCTTTTTACTGATACGTATCAAAAGAAGAAAACTGTAGATCAATATTCATCAACCAGAAATCCTCATTATACAAAAAGTATTATATGACTTCATCAAATGTAACATCAATTCTAGAAGCACTTAGTTGGTTCATCACCTAAGACTCAGTTTTACCAAGTACATTCACAGGTGACAATAATCACATGACACAAATCCTCAAGCTACATGACTACAGATGCAATATTTGGATATTGACCAACATCAAGTGCTACTCATTCAGTCAGCCAAACTCACCTCAGCATCTACTGCACACCTATGCCTAATTCTTCCATCTACAGAAATGCTTCAATGAAAGGCACAGAGATTATCTTTCTATCTGCGATTCTAACACCAATGCAGCCATCTTTTCTTCCTTTGGTAGCTCGTTCTTAGAATAAGAGGGCATTCCATCCAACATCAACTTTGCCAACATAGTAGACTCTTACTGGTTATGTGATTGATTATAAAGCTTCCTTTCTTGTCATCACAAAACTCTGAGTATTCTATTTCTACTTCTAGCTCTGAATTGTCCATATGCAATGCTATTCTATTTCCCTTTAATAAAGTAAATGTGCTTCACACTGTTATAGCTCTTCTCCATAGGATATTAGTGGAATATAGCAAGACCCTACTGTTATTTTTGTATATATTTCTATGCAGGTGAATATGAGTTTGTGCATTTGTGTAGAAGTGGGGAGTTTATACTAGTTATATTCTTAATCAATCTTCACTATATTGCTAATGTGGATAGACTGGCTGGCCAGGAAGCTCCAGGTATCCTGCATCTGCTTCCCCTGTATGTGAGCTAAAAGCATCAGTACCTAGACTGATGTATCGACCTTGGTCCTCATGCTTGCATGACAAGGACTTTACTGGTAGGGTCATCTTCCCAATCCCCATACTCTATTACTGATGTACTTCATATTTATAAATGCATTTTCACATTGATTCTCTTATCTCATTTGTAAAATCCTGTGAGCTCACCAGAGAGGACAGCAATGTCTTTATTTTATAGATGAGAAATTGAGGTCCAAACAGGTTAATTGGTTTACACATGATTCACAGCAACTTAATTTCTATATAAAGGTATTTCCCCATTACTGCAATGACGTAACAGCATAAAGCTAAAATGTCTTTCTTTAATGTAGCAGCACATGCCAGTGATTTCTTAACAGGTCCACTCAAATACACTAAACAATGGAAGTCTTTCAAATATGGTGACCAACCATTTGAAGGTACTTATGCAGCCCATTTACAATGTGCATATCATGAATCCAAAATAATCCCTAGAAGTTCAAACCAGTCACAATGAGCTACTGCCCTTTAGAGAAAAGCTAGACCAGGGGACTCAGGTCCAAAATATATATATAAAAAAAAAATCTTAATTCTTCAACATTCCCTTACAAAAATGAAAGTTCTCCTTACTTAAAAAAATGTCTTAATGTGTTTTATAGGAATGAAAGACAGGCTCCTTTTTTAGACATACCATGGAACTCTGCAGTCAACCATAAAAATTAATCATAAAAATTAATCTTCCTACTCAAATAATTTAACAGAAACTAAGTCAAAACACTTAAAGTCTATTTTGGAGATTTTTCTTTTAAACCCAATTTTAGAAGAACTGCCTTTACACAGTTGACAGGAAGAAATGAAGAAGGGTTTTCCTCTACTATAAATAAAATACAGAAGTACACAAAGGAGCGTGTTTGAGTGTTGTTGATTTGCTGGTCCTCTTGTAAAGTCAGCAAGTGAATGTGAAAATAATTCTAGAGTAAACTGTTTACTGGTTTCCCCAAATGCCTGTAACTCTTTGGAAAATAACTCACTCTTTCTCCATTTCTAAAATAAATTATATTTATTACCAAATAATACTATTGGATCTCCTGGCAGAGGCGTTAAGAGACTCAAACCCAGAGCACATGCCTGGCTCATTTCGCTTTCATTATACACTTCTTTATTTTGGTGATTATAAAATATTCCCTGACAAAATTAGTTTTAGTTACAAACTTGGGCATGTAAATTTCACACAGCTACCACTTTTTCTGACACACTGTCAGAATGTCACAGTTTTTAAATAATGATAGTACGTGCCACGCCACCACCACTACTTTTTTAACACATGCCTCCTTAGGAACTTAATGTTGGAAAGAACTGTAACGAAGAGACAAGTTTGTCACCATTTAAAATATGAAACTTACATATCTCAGTATCCTAAGTCAAAGAAAGATGTCTTAGAAATATTCAATGTGAGATTAGTATAGATATAATGGTTAAATCTTATGTGGATGGCTAGATTTGCCATCAGAATTCTACCGATTTTATTCTTTAAAACATGATGGGAAAAAAAATTAAAGTTTGTTATTTACGGTATGAGCTTCTATATAGCAGGTTCCAGCCCCAGGTCACTCCACAGGGCTCTATTTGTATTTGTACCCAGGAACTTCATTGATGTGAGTGTTTAAATGTGAAAGCACAAATGTAAGATGATTAAGTATAGGAAGGGAGGGGCTAGAGAGACTATTCAAGTGAAGAGCACTTGCTGCTCTGGGCAAGGACCCAGGTTTGGTTCCAGGAGCTTCAGCTATGGGAGTTTCAGAGCAACATAAGCCCTCTTAGGGCCTCCTATGGGTATAGGGCATGCTCATGGTGCACACTTATACTCATGGGGAAGTGACTCATACACATAACATTTTTTTAAAAATCTTTAGATAATATGAGGATAATCTGAGCTACGGAGTATCTCATGGAGAAGGGAAGACGGTGCCACATCAAAGGTGAATGGTAACAAAAACAGTACCTAGGCCCAGTGCAACACATGTTATGTGCTATCATGCTTTCTGTTTTCTTTTCATCCTTTTTAAAATGCTTATTATCATTATTTTGTGTGTGTGTCTGTGTGTGTGTGTGTGTGAGAGAGAGAGAGAGAGGGACAGGGAAAGACAGAGGAAGAGGAGAGAGAGGAGAGGGAAAGAAAGAGGTTGGGGAAGGAGAGAGGGAGAGAGAGGGGGGGCAAGGGCAAGAGAGAGAGAGGGAAAGTGAGGCACAGACCAACAGACAGACAGAGAGAGATGCATGCATGCATGCATGCAGGTGCATGCTTGGCATGGTGCATCTTGTTTGAGGCAGGATCTCTCCTGTCTCATCACCAAGCTTTAGATGAGGCAAATTGGCACTTGAGTTTCTAAGAGAGTCACCTCCCATCTCCCCATCAGCACTGAGATCACAGGCACGTGCTCCTGTGTCTAGGTTTTCACAGGCTCAGGTTGTCAGTCTTGCACTGTAAGTACATTTACTCAGTGAGTCATCTCCTCAGTCAAGATCTTTCACCTTTCCAGTGGGGACCCTTCAGAAGCACTAGGTCTCTCAGCGCTTGCCTTGGGTCCTTTCACTCGTAAGCAGTTGAGTGAAAGGGTGACTGCATTCTAATGACCAAATGCAAGTTCTTAACTTTCTTAGGGAAATGATTTTAAAGTAGGCATTCTAAAGTAGGACCTATATTATCTGTGTCATATCATGAACAAAAAAGGAAAGTTAAAAAAAAAAGAGAGAGAGAAAAGACAAGAGAAAGAAAAAAGAAATGGAATGTACTGCAAATGTCTGCGAGCTGAAACACTCTTTGGACAGTACTTCCTTCTCATCTTCCTAAAGCTTTCTCTTCTTTCATGAAAAATCTCCAAGGTATGAAATCCCCCCACGATCTGCCACGATCCCTTCCATACATCACTGACAGGAAGGGTGTGACTTGATCATTTACTGTACACACAGTAGGCTTCGTGACCCTGCCTGCTGCTTTTTTTTCTATGCACAAAACACTCTAAGCATTCTTAGAAAGATAGCCCCACCTGTCACTTATCCATCGCATGAGATTGTGTCTGCTCGCACCACTCACATTCTCTAGTGCTCCTCCTACATTTTGTTTTATATTACGCATGTTTGTTTGCCTTTATGGGGGTGCATGCTATGGCATGCATGTGGATTGCCTGCTGAGCACCTTGTAGTATTCAAATGAAGATGCTACCAATCAAAGAGTTCACATGGGCGGACCCATGGCTCCAGCTGGCATCAGTGAGAGGGGAGGTCCTTGGTACTGCAGAGGTTTGATGCCCCAGTGTAGGAGAATGCTAGAGTGGTGGGGCAGGAGTGGGTGAGTGGGTGCTCTATGGGGAGCACCCTCATAGAGGCAAAGGGGAGGGGAAGAGGATAAATGGGATGTGGGGGTTGTGGAGGGGTAACCAGGAAGGAGGATATCATATGAGACATAAATGAATGGAATAATTATTTAAAAAAAAAAAAGACAACTTATTCTCACCATGTCTCTAACAGACTCTAGTACAGTTTTGAAAGTTATGACCAAGAAATACAGGGCCATAGATCTGGTGTTGTTAGGACAGCAATGATGCTCCTTCATCAGGACCATGGTGGACCTGGCTTAGCCATGGAAGACAGAGCTGGGTTATCCTGAGTTACAGTCCTGAGTGCTGAAGAAGGCACAGGCCGGGATTGTTGTGACAAAGGCTGCAGGCTAAGAATGGAGTCAGCAGGAGAGCCAGACAAAGGATGAGACAAGATGCCTGCAACAGGCTGCAGCCTAGAAAACCAACCCACAGAGGAACCCAAGCCAGTGAGCGCTTCTTGTTTAATTAACATATTTTCCACTGGGCTGCAGCTCTTGCTGAGCAGTTTTAGACTGTCTTCTGTCCCTGGCGTTCAATGTATTTCTTGTGAACTTCTGTTCTGTTTTGTGTTTTGCTTTGGTTTTGTTGTTGTTGTTTGGTTTTGTTTTTTTGTTTTGTTTTGTTTTGTTTTGTTTTTTTGTTTTGTTTTTTTTTTGTGTGTTTTGCTTCTTCTTCCTCTTTTCAAGATTTTAATTCTCTCCTCAGAATTGGCTGGGTGTTACTCTGAAAGATAGTTGGCAGGTAGGAAAGAGACAGAGACAGTGCTCATCCCTGGATACAGGCTCTTATTGACCCAGCTATTATTTATAAATACATCATTCTTCAGCCTCGGGTTCCTACGTCCCTAGCATCCCCCATAAAAATATCAAAATTATGTGGCTTAATTTCTTCAGATAATTGGCAAGACCAACTGCTAAGTGAAAAGGGTTGTCATAGTGTGTAGGTGAGTGAGATAGGAGAGCTGCCGACTGTTCAGTCTTATTCCTTAACAATAAACAACCTTTCCCCTGGACACTAACCATCAGGTCGGTCTTCCAGAGTTCACTGTCGCGTGTCTGCACTCAGCTTATCTCGCTATTGTCCTTATCCTAAAGGTTTAGACTTCTAAACTTGACTGTAAGTTGAATGGAGTTCCTGGACATAATGGAGATAAATTTTATGTTTCTATTAATACCTGGAAAAGTTATTTGTACTTCGAAGAAGCCACTAGTGGCAATAATCTTAAATTCATTAAATATATGGTATTCCTTTATAGCAGCAAGAATGACTTGGGATAGAACTGGACAGATGGCTCTGAGGCTGGCTGCTCTTCCAGAGGACCCTGGTTCAATTCCCAGTCCTGACACTGCAGTTCACAACTATGTATAACTCCAGTTCCAGAGAACTAGAGTATCCAACAACCTCACACTTCTTCATGCAGGCAAAATACCAATGCACGTAAAATAAAAATAACTAAGTAATTAAAAAAAATAAAAGAATGTCTTAGGTATTTTCTACTGAACTCTGATTAAAGAATAAGATATATGATATTATATACTAAGGTGTTATATTATTTCTATTATATTACTATTTTCCCATGGGGTACATGAGGGGTTTTTTTTGTACATTTTATCCATCTCTTATGCAAATTTCCCTCTTTGATCTATTAATGTGACTGGGTATTAATGATCATACTTGATTCTCATAGTACAGATGAATAATTCTTGAGATACTACTAAATTTAACTTGCAATCCCATACTTATCACTTTTGTCTACATATTTATAAGAGGGGCTGATCCGTAGAAATCTTTCTGCGATGTGACACACTCCGGCAGGTTTCCTCTTCAGGCTGTCAGTTCAGTGAGGAGGCCTTCAAGTGCTAAGTCCTAAGTCTTACTTTGTAGTTCAGGCTCTAAAATTCACTACATAAAACTGCCTTGAACTAAAAGCTGTCCTCCTGCCTCACTCTCCCACATGCAGAGATAACAGGCATGTACCTACATGTCCGGTCTGAAAGTTATGCTAAAATAACCATTTGTCAATTATTTTCTCATTTAAAATACTGCAGACTCTATGCTGAACTAAGTAGGCAGCCAATAGAGAGCTTTTCCTGCCATCAAGCACAGCGTGTCAGATCATAATGCTTTTACTGAAATTTCATCATTTTTTAAAGAATAATTTTAGTCTAGTTTACTAATTGGACCTATAAGTACAGTTTTTTTTAATTAGATATTTTCTTCATTTACATTTCAAATGCTATCCCGAAAGTCCCCTAT